>NC_134687.1:583903548-584126048 GCF_050947455.1 Rhinoderma darwinii | reverse complement strand
CCTTATCTCTTACTCAAACTTCTCTGCTCCAACTCAGCTCAATCTCCATTGGTGTGACGCAGGGCGAGGCGACGTCAGTGCTGCCCCTGGCTGATTGGCTGAACCGTGCACCCAGCAGCTGGCCTTATTATCACATTACAAGTCCTGGAGTCCTGTGTGTGTGGTGGGAGCCACTACTAGCCTGCTGCTGCCTGTACTGTGCTGCAACCAACACCCAGAGTCCTGCCTCTCACCTACACTGATTTCCTTTTATCCATGGACTGCATCTGAGGCTGAAAGGGTTAATAACTATTCACTTGTATGTATGGATATATAACAGTCTCACAGTATACAGCATGTCATGCAACTCATCGTAAAGCAACTGGTGCATGCACTGAAAGGGTTAACTCTCACTGACTATGTCACACATAATATCACATGCAGATCTGGTGTTTTTCTGCACTGCAACTATTGGATGTTCATTATATTCCAACTTTGGATCTATCTATCTATCTATCTATCTATCTATCTATCTATCTATCTATCTATCTATCTATCTATCTATCTATCTATCTATCTATCTATCTATCTATCTATCTATCTATCTATCTATCTATCTATCTCATATCTATCTATCTATCTATCTATCTATCTATCTATCTATCTATCTATCTATCTATCTATCTATCTATCTATCTATCTATCTATCTATCTATCTATCTATCTATCTATCTATCTATCTATCTACCTCATATCTATCTATCTATCTATCTATCTATCTATCTATCTATCTATCTATCTATCTATCTATCTATCTATCTATCTATCTATCTATCTATCTATCTATCTATCTATCTATCTATCTATCTATCTATCTATCTTTTATATAAAATGGTCATTTATAGTTTGATTATGTTCTATATGTGGTTGGTGGAGCCCAATAATTCTGTGTGTGTGCCCATGAGTCTAAACAAATAGACTGTCTCAGGCTGTCTGAGTCCCAGAGCCAAATGCAGAGCCCTGACAGTCATTGTGGATTTTAGGCCATGAGCTGCTTCCGTCTTACTTGTCCCATAGACAATAGAGGTGACCTCTTAAGCGTTTGTTTACTTAAGATTTTCACAGTCGATTATAAGAAAGGGTTGAGAATTAAAGTGCTACAAAAAGAAATGATATATACCTTAATAAAACAGTATTTATGAGCAGATCATATATATATATATATATATATGTATATATATATATATATATATATATATATGTATATATATATATATATATATATATATATATATATGCATGTGTGTGTATGTATATATATATATATATATATATATATATATATATATGCATACGTAAATGCCTGTATTCAGAGGAGAGACGTATTGAGTCGTACCATCTAATAGCCAATAGCCCGGTATTAACATGATTACAGCATAGACTTTACCAGCCCCCAACCATAAAGATATGTAAACTAACCAATATCTATCTATCTATCTATCTATCTATCTATCTATCTATCTATCTATCTATCTATCTATCTATCTATCTATCTATCTATCTATCTATCTATCTAATCTATCTATCTATCTATCTATCTATCTATCTATCTATCTATCTATCTATCTATCTATCTATCTATCTATCTATCTATCTATCTATCTATCTATCTATCTATCTATCTATCTATCTATCTGTCTGTCTGTCTGTCTGTCTGTCTGTCTGTCTGTCTGTCTGTCTATCTATCTATCTATCTATCTATCTATCTATCTATCTATCTATCTATCTATCTATCTATCTATCTATCTATCTATCATATATCTCATATCTATCATCTCTCTCTCTCTCTTTCTTTCTATCTCTCTCTTTCTATCTCTCTATCTATCTAGTATTCAGTGCTACTGCCGCTGCACTGTGAGTGTATTGCTGTATATGTGTCTGTTCTTTTCTGGAACCCACTTGATATTGTGATTGTTGTGGAATACATCAACCTGGTGATTAACAATTTAGACAATATTTCCAGAATTGGGTCACAACAGCGACCTCTTGTGTTCACTTTGGAAATGAGCCAATTATGATAATGCGGACACGTTCTCTGGCCTTTGTGTTGTTCTGAGATGTAGTCTCACACATTGTTTCACTGTGATCAAAGCTACTTGTACAAAATTATAAATAAATCTGCCCTCGTTTTAAAATTTAGGACTACACTTTAGGGCCCGTTGTATGGCAGCATGCTGTGATTTCTAGTTCCTCTGAAGTTGTAGGACTACAAATCTCAGTATGCCTCCCTATTTAATAGAAGTTAATATTTCTATCCTCTAGTTGGATGATGGAGCGTGGACCAATCACAACACTGTGTAATAGAAATAAAGTCAGTGCATGTTTAAATCAATAATGATTTTGTTACTTAGTTAAATTTTTGTTGCTCATACACTTATATTACTAATGCATACAAACCCATATATATATATATATATATATATATATATATATATATATATATATATATATATATATATATGTATATATATATATATATATATATATATATATATATATATAGGACCACATATTACAGACATTGTTTACTACTTACTAGAACGAAAATTACTGGGAAAAATGTGATGTAATATCTATCTATCTATCTATCTATCTATCTATCTATCTATCTATCTATCTATCTATCTATCTATCTATCTATCTATCTATCTATCTATCTGTCTGTCTGTCTGTCTGTCTGTCTGTCTGTCTGTCTGTCTGTCTGTCTGTCTGTCTGTCTGTCTGTCTATCTATCTATCTATCTATCTATCTATCTATCTATCTATCTATCTATCTATCTATCTATCTATCTATCTATCTATCAATCTAACACATAGTGCACTAAAATAGTAATCATCGAATATAAATAACTAGCACACATACTATATATTTACACAGTTGCCAGTTTTTAGTACTATCTGCACTTTGTGCTATCTAGTTTGTCCGTCGGGGTTGTGTTATTAGACTGTAGATCACAAGGACAAGTGTTTGGCATTAGGTTGGCAGCGGTGTTGGCATTGAGTTGGCATTGGTGACTGTGTTTGTAAATGATGCACTTTGTGAGAGGAGAGAGGTTTCCCCGCCCAGCCTGCTTTGTATTGGGAGGAGAATATAGTCTGAGCTACCCTCTAATAATTCCCCTGCTTACCCTTTAAATACATGTACAAGAGGCTGGTGGTGGGAAGGCACTGCCATGTATCTGAGCTCTGTCCGTATAGAGGAAAGGCATAATCACAAAAACTGCCAGCTCCATCCAAATCATGGATGACTTGTGTATTCTGGGATCACTGGAAGAAATAGTCTGTACTTGGATGTGAAGCTTATTATGTGCAGTCGACCCTCGTTAGTTTGTGCATCAGGCAGTTCGTGTGTCACATCAATGCAATGATCCCAGATATCAATATGTACCCGCAGTACAAAAACTTCATACAACAAAATGTATATGATAATAATAATAATAATAATAATAATAATAATAATAATAATAATAACATTTCCACATTGGCCAATTATGATAATTTGGAAAGAAAGCGGAGTAAAGATAATGAGTAAAAAAGAGAGTAAAAGAAACAAGAAAGAGAGAGAGAAAGAAGAAAGGTAAGAAAGGAAGAGAAAGAGAGAGAGAGAGAAAAAGAGAGAGAGAACGAGAGAGAGAGAGAGAGGGAGAGAACGAGAGAGAGAGAGAGAGAGGGAGAGGAGAAAAAGAAGGGGAGAAACAGAGGGAGTGTGTTAGAAAGTGAATGGAAATTAGAGACATTAAATGAGGAAATAATTATGACAAAAACATGAACAACAATAGCAATGGCAGCAACAAGATAACAGATATAATAAAAAAGGAAGAACAAGAAGAGGAAAATATTACAAAATAGAAGAAATGAAGAGA
Source organism: Rhinoderma darwinii (assembly GCF_050947455.1). Lineage (NCBI taxonomy): Eukaryota > Metazoa > Chordata > Amphibia > Anura > Rhinodermatidae > Rhinoderma > Rhinoderma darwinii. The sequence continues at coordinate 584,122,147 of NC_134687.1, read as the reverse complement.
GAGGAAGACATATGAGGAGAGAAATTAGAACTCCGACCTTCGTGTAGATGCAGTGAGAGGCAGCAGGGGCAGTACATTTTACACCTGCTGTTAATAATACAAGAATAAACAAATACACACATCTCCTTGCAGGGACCATCAGCCTGGACACATGATCAGTCACTGGCCATTACTCAGGAGAGTGATGTGAGAGGGTGCTCGATCTTTAATCTCCAAGTCCTGATTCATGAATGATCAGAGGAATGGACCACATCAGCACCATATATATTATAGCAGGGGTATAGTGTCACGGAGGACCTGCTCTTTAGTAAATTGAGAACTAAATCCTCCTCATACCATCTGATAGGATTACATTCAGCAGAGTAGAAGCCCCCTTTTTACTTTTTACTTTGGACCACTATCCTCAGCAAAATGCATTGCCTATATAGATATAATTATACATATATGTCTGCACTCATGTAATATCTATCTATCTATCTATCTATCTATCTATCTATCTATCTATCTATCTATCTATCTATCTATCTATCTATCTATCTATCTATCTATCTATCTATCCGTAGCCGTCCGTAATTCCAGAAGCATTGCTATGCGACGCCAGGGGATTACCCTAGATTCATCGCTGTTTTTTTGTGGATCAGTAAATACGGATGCATTATGGATGCACTACAGACCATATTTACGGACACCTTCTCGTATATGCGGATGATTTACGGATGACTACGGATCATATTTACGGACAGTATTTACAGATGGATGAAAAATACAGTCGTGTCATGAAGGTTGAAAAGACTTGTTTCTTTGTTCAACGCACAAACTATGTAACTATGTTACTGTCTGCACAAAGGGTATAAAAGTTCTTTGGTTTTGAGACTCGTTATTTAATATGGCACAGGGTCAGTACAGTTTGGGACAGTTTCACATGGGTGTCAGAGCCCAACATATAATGCAAATTCCAGGGCCTTATGGGACTGTGTATACACACAAAATGGTCCTTACCGTGTACCCCATTGTCTTACAACAAGGCTTCACTATTCATTTTAATACTATGATGAAGCTTTCAACAAATCTGGAGAGTCTGTCCATCCTTTCTATGGATATTGATTCTTTACTACCTCTTACCGATAACCCCTTTCTGGACTCCAGTCCTCATTTTTTTTTTCTTGAAACATACTGGCACAGTTAATGTAGAAATTCTCCGGCTGCCATTGTTAATAAGGTTGGCACTGCTAATGAAGTCACTCTCTAGCGTGCACTGTTTTTGGGGGCACTCCGGCTGGCACTTGTAGAAAGGGCACTCTTTAAAGAGGCTCTGTCACCAGATTTTGCAACCCCTATCTGCTATTGCAGCAGATCGGCGCTGCAATGTAGATTACAGTAACGTTTTTATTTTTAAAAAACGAGCATTTTTGGCCAAGTTATGACCATTTTTGTATTTATGCAAATTAGGCTTGCAAAAGTCCAAGTGGGCGTGTTTAAAGTAAAAGTCCAAGTGGGCGTGTATTATGTGCGTACATCGGGGCGTGTTTACTTCTTTTACTAGCTGGGCGTTAGGAATGGGAGTGTATGATGCTGACGAATCAGCATCATCCACTTCTGTTCGTTAACACCCAGCTTCTGGCAGTGCAGACACACAGCGTGTTCTCGAGAGATCACGCTGTGACGACACTCACTTCCTGCCCCAGGTCCTGCATCGTGTCGGACGAGCGAGGACACATCGGCACCAGAGGCTACAGTTGATTCTGCAGCAGCATCAGCGTTTGCAGGTAAGTAGCTACATCGACTTACCTGCAAACGCTGATGCTGCTGCAGAATCAACTGTAGCCTCTGGTGCCGATGTGTCCTCGCTCGTCCGACACGATGCAGGACCTGGGGCAGGAAGTGAGTGACGTCACAGCGTGATCTCTCGAGAACACGCTGTGTCTGCACTGCCAGAAGCTGGGCGTTCTGAAGAGAAGTGGATGATACTTCTCGTCAGAACGCCCAGCTAGTAAAAGAAGTAAAAACGCCCCGATGTACGCACATAATACACGCCCAGTTGTACTTTTACTGTAAACACGCCCAGTTGGACTTTTGCAAGCCTCATTTGCATAAATACAAAAATGGTCATAACTTGGCCAAAAATGCTAGTTTTGTAAAAATAAAAACGTTACTGTAATCTACATTGCAGCGCCTATCTGCTGCAATACGAGATAGGGATTGCAAAATCTGGTGACAGAGCCTCTTTAACTGGCACTGTTAGTGTGGGCACTCTGGCTGGCATTGCTAATGTGGACTCTGTTTTATGTGGACTCTCTGGGATTATTAATGGGGACCCTCTGGTTTTATTTATTGGTGCACTCTGGTGCGGTTAATAGACATGTTATGGTCAGTATTGGAGGGCAGTTATTGATGTGCGAAAAAAAATTTCCTCAGAGCACAACATCTAAAATATCCTTGATAGCAATTTTAATTAGATGCCAACTATCTCTTAATATAATTTTCCAAAGAACATTTGTGAAGTGCGAGCTGATATCAAACTGGTTACTATTAGAGATGGCACCACTTTTCCTTTGATAAATCTGTCCCATTATTTTGAAAATGACCCAATTACATGACCATCATCAAAATCCAGAAGAAATGTGGAACATGGTAGATTTATCTGACCAAAAAGAAATACTAAACATATTCTGGGGGCATAACCACCAGGACAGCAGGCATAACAGCCATTATTGGGCCCAGCCGCAGAGGGGGACCAGTTCCACTCAGAGATGAGGTGCAGTAGGTGATCACTGTGGATGATAGAAGGAGCAGTGGAAAATTAAATGTATATAAGGATGTCTTCACACGCTTCGATAATGCGTACAAGCAGGCAATGTCTCGCTTGCGAAGCTGTTTACTACTGGTCTTGAAAATTATGGAACGACATGTGTTTACATGTGCTGATCCCTCCATATTGCGATGAAATTTCAATCATAGTCACATGCTACAGAGGCGGGGCACCAAAGTCTAGATAGGTGGTTTAATTGCCAGACCATTGGGCACATTTACACACAGGGATTTGCAGATTCTATTCAATCAAAATATTTAGCATACCTGAAACTTTTGGTTGCCTATGAGCATTCACTCATTGGGACGATTGTGAGTGTAGAACGAAGTTAGTCAATTAATTAGCATTATTGAAGCGCGCAAACAAAACATGCAAAAGACAAAAATAAGTCGAGACTCAAATAATCATCAGCTTTTCATCTTCTTAGCTCACTTGCAGTTGAAGGTGGTCATGGTGAAGTGAGTATATTCCAAGTTTTTGTGTTGGGCCCAAGGTAACATGTTGTGAGCACCGTCTATCCGTCATCAATACAAAATGTTACACACTGATATCTATCCCATTCCCGTGCTCTCTGTAAGCAATGGAATGTATCTGTGCAGATATAGAAAAAAAATCACAATAACGTGTTCTACCAAAATTATTGGGGCACAATAGACGGAATTAAAAGTTTATTGTATTGTACATGCCACATCAGGGGCCAATTGCCCGGAAACCTCCCTGTGACCAGGGCCTGAAGGCCCTCACATACAATAGGACTCAATTGAATCTGCGTCCTTAGGCCCCGGATAGAATTTACAGCCCTGGTAAGGCAAAGGAACCATCTGTTCCCTTTCCCACGCTTTGGTGCTTTTCTTATTATGCAGGCGGTGCAAAAATGTCATCGTGTCGCCTGTATTGTTTCAATGGAGCAAGCCTGGTTAGAAGAGACCAGGCCTGCATTGATGGAAGATGGCATCGGAACAGGGATGGGTGAGTGTACGTGTTGTGTCATGGGGCATTATCAACAGTGTGCACTGTGGCACTATCTACATCTGTAGTATTATATACAGGGGCACGGTGGCACTATCTACAAGGGACAGTGTGTGGAACTATCTATATAGGCACTGTAGCACTATCTACATGGGCAGTGTGAGACACTATCTATAAGGGGAAAGTGTGTCGCTATGTACAATGGGCACTATCTACAGGGGGCACTGAGTGGGGCACTATCTACACTGGTTTTTACACTATAAATAGGTGTCAGCACATATCCACTAGCCTAGCCCTTTATATTAGAGCTTGTATTATAAAGTGCTAGACTGGTTGATGCGTGCAGACCAATAATCGTAGCGTAAAAACCAGAGGGTAGCGGGAGCGTAGCAAAAATAACTTAGTTTAAAAAGTATGAATTTGGAAACCCCCCTTAAAAAACTCCTGTATCTGCCCCTGTGCATAATACATTTAATGCAACTTTCAACAGACTAGACATACAGTACTTACAATATGTCATGTCTGTTGCACATGTATACTGGTATTTCACACCTACGATTAGCCCTTTTGATGCATCTGTTTTCAAAATTATTATACATTGTTGGAGATCAAGATTAAATTGGTGCATATTTTTCATACATATGGTAAACATTACTTATAACATTTTTGTAATGCACATTAAAGAGGCTCTGTCACCAGATTTTGCAACCCCTATCTGCTATTGCAGCAGATAGGCGCTGCAATGTAGATTACAGTAACGTTTTTATTTTTAAAAAAACGAGCATTTTTGGCCAAGTTATGGCCATTTTTGTATTTATGCAAATGAGGCTTGCAAAAGTACAACTGGGCGTGTTGAAAAGTAAAAGTACAACTGGGCGTGTATTATGTGCGTACATCGGGGCGTGTTTACTACTTTTACTAGCTGGGCGTTCTGATGAGAAGTATCATCCACTTCTCTTCAGAACGCCCAGCTTCTGGCAGTGCAGATCTGTGACGTCACTCACAGGTCCTGCATCGTGTCGGCACCAGAGGCTACAGTTGATTCTGCAGCAGCATCAGCGTTTGCAGGTAAGTAGCTACATCGATTTACCTGCAAACGCCGATGCTGCTGCAGAATCATCTGTAGCCTCTGGTGCCGGCTCGTCTGACACGATGCAGGACCTGGGGAAGTGACGTCACAGCGTGATCTCTCGAGAACACGGCTGTGTCTGCACTGCCAGAAGCTGGGCGTTCTGAAGAGAAGTGGATGATACTTTTCGTCAGAAAGCCCAGCTAGTAAAAGTAGTAAACACGCCCCGATGTAACACACATAATACACGCCCACTTGGACTTTTACTTTTAAACACACCCACTTGGACTTTTGCAAGCCTCATTTGCATAAATACAAAAATGATCATAACTTGGCCAAAAATGCTTGTTTTTTAAAAATAAAAACGTTACTGTAATCTACATTGCAGCGCCTATCTGCTGCACTAGCAGATAGGGGTTGCAAAATCTGGTGACAGAGCCTCTTTAAGCTGTTTTTCTGGAGCATTTCATTTAATAAATGTACCTCATTGTTTTTGTTTGCGTAATTTTGTTAAATTAGTTCAATTAGTTGGAGGAGAGAGCAGCTACAAAGTGTATCTTTCTGGAGGACCCGGAACCTCCGTTCATTACATTGATTTCAAAGGGAACAATGTAATGCTTATTTTTCCCTGTGATGGCACTGCAGGAAATTGAGTACTAGCTGCCAGGTTCCCCTGCAGAATACAGCTGATCACAGGGGGTCCCAACCGATACCTATTGATCAGCTTATTTTTGGAAACACGTCTAATAAAAAGCAATTGTCCATAGTTGACTACCACTTTAAATAAAGTCAAGTCCTGTATGACGTGTCTAGCCTATAGTTCGCGTACACTATTTTTGTTATCATACCTAAATCATACCTATATTAAGCAATAGGATCATGAATATATTCCAATATTAATACTTTATAGCCATTCCCCTTTAAAATAATAAAAATGGCAATGATTGGGGGGGGGGGGGGGGGTTGGCACAATATGTTGATAAATTTGGCTCCTATTTCTAGCACCATCATTTGTAACATATTTGAAATCATAACCATCTATATACACAAGCCCCTGTCCTGTAACACACAGCCTGCCAGGTACGAGAGACAGCTGCGTAGCGATGACATGGGATTTCTATGTCCCATCCCTTGATATTTTGGTCTGAATTGCTGCAGCAATTAAGTGACTGCAGTAAAGTTACCCATAGAGCGTTCTCTTTCATATGAAAGATGGTGGTTTGGTATGTAAATTATACCACTATTCATAAGACCTCCGCTGCATGCGCTAGCTAGGCCAAGTCTAGGCTACTATGTGAATGCATTTAATTGGGCCTTTGCAGAAAAAGAAGCTAATATGATGAACCGTATGGGCTCCAGAACAAGCAGGTGCCCTTAGACAATCTGAACACGTAGAATATGAAGATATTATCTAAAATTGACCTTTGCACACAGACTTACACTTGGCAGATTATTATAGCCAATTCAAGATTTCCCACATTCGAGTTCATTGAAATAATACAATGAGTTCCTCTCCCCATGAGGCTGTACTTAAGAGCAATTCAGCTTTATAGCAACCTGAACATTTTCAGATTTTTTTTCGGAATCTGCATGGTAATTATGCGCCTATAACTTTCTTCCGCAGATTTCAGAAGTCTCTTTAGCTATAATTAAGAACTGGATGTTTTCAAAATATGCAATTATGAAATGAAATTAGATTTTTGTAAAACTGTTTGGTAAATCAACGGCGGCTACAGTTGTATCGCTCAAATTAGAACAGTGGGAATAGGATTTGATAAAAATTAGATTTTTCTTCACTTAACTACAGGACGAAGATTATCAGTGTTGTCCATCAGACTTTATGTTATTCCAGTGCACATTGGATTTTTCTAAATCATCTTAACTTCTTTATTTTTTATTTTAAATTGTTTGAAAAGTAGAATCTAACATTAAGTCATTCTCAACCTTCTCAACAATCTACAATACGTGATAAAAAAGAGCAAAAACGGTGATATTACATTTTAAATATCTAGTGTAGAAAATACCCTATTAATACCCTAATAGGGAAATTGTAAATTAAAAGAGTGACATTCCTCATTAGGGTCCTTCATCTGGCAAATTAATGAATTACACAGTTGGCCTCTTGATATCAAATGCCATCCTGTAATCAGTGGCTTAATAATCACGGTAGCAGAGAGTGCGACCGCGCCAAAGATGGGGGGGCCCACCCTGTATACACTTGGATCGCCATATCAAGAGGTCTGTGACACACTGCATATAAGGTCCTGATGTCGGGCAGCATCAGGACGTAATATGCAATGCAGCACACAACGTCCTGACACTGGTCATTCTGTGCTGCATCACGTACGACGTCCTGATGCTGCCTGGCATTAGGACTTTATATGCGCCATGGCACAGGCCGGGCCTGATGTGGCAGCCAGAAAGGACCCCTGCGGACAAGATAAGATGGAGGAGCGGTGAGTTTAAAAAAAATAAATATATATATATATGCATATATGTATGTCTGATCTGGGGAGGACTGATCTAGGGGGTTCTTATCGGAGGAAGGTCTAATAGGAAGATGGGGCCAGTAAAGCTAATGTGCATGGCCCGCGGGCCACCCGTAAGCCTGGACAGCAAAACATGGCCGTAATAAAACATGTCCATTCTTTTTGCGGTCCAGGCTCCTGGGTCATGAACGGACCGTGGAAACCACGGTCATGTGCATGGGCCCATTGAAATGAATGGGGCCGCAATTCGCCCGCCCGCGGCCGTAAAAATATGTTCGTCTGCATGGGACCAAAAGGTTTTTACACAATTTTATTTTCACTCTTTGGATTGTGATATAAAACTGAATCCTAGCGAGATGTAAATGAGTCAAAAGCATATTATAATATGGGAATAGACATATTATCATGTAGCCTATACCAATGTTTCACATATTAATGTATATTTCAGTGTATTTCACATGTCAATGTGTATTTCATGGTGTCTTTAAAAAAAGAATGAAATAAATGATAAAAATAAGAAAACATTAAATAACTACTACCAACTATAAAACTCTCCAAAATCTGGTCCAAACGTCAAATAATAATAAGTGGTTATAAACTGTAATGAAAAGGAGAACTGGAAATGAATTATTGACCTTATAAATACATTTTGACATCTATAATTAGTAGTTATGGAGTGGGGGCTGGTAAGGCTTGTTTCACACTTGTATCAAAGATCTCCATTCTTCCTTTCTTTTTACACTAAAAAAAAAGGAATGTATTCCAGATGAGGGAACTAGGGACATTTTCCCAAAGGTAAGGTTTGGTAAAATCTTCATTGTTCTTTTTTCCCGTTTGTTTCTGAAATTGTTAAAAAAGGAAAACAAAGTCACCCTTGTTTTTAAGTCAAAACTCAATAGTACTGTTAAAAATGTTAGAAAAAGTTCATAGTAATGGCGGGGAAATTAGAAATGAGAGAGAATGCAGGTTTTTGCCTTGATACATTTTTGAAGTGAAGATGTTACCGGAACAACCAGTTATGAAAAATATAGAAGAGCACGATTTGGTGACCTGCTGTTGTTCTTCCTGTTTGTAAGAGGAATATTTCTCCATGCTTGCTCAGCGTTATATTCCAATTTAAACAATTTTATGATTTTGTGTTATTTAAACATATTCTGTTAGTTGCTTAACTTTACATTTGGCAATGGGAAGTCTACAGTAAATTGAGAGGTCTAAGAACATGTAAATAAAAGAGTTCATGGAATTGTCTGGAATGTTTATTTCAATATAAAGGATATTAAATATTTAATATCATATAGATTTATATTTGTCACCTCTATGAGCCATTTTTTAATTCCAATTAGGTATTTGATGGCCCATTATAAGAATACACAACTTTTTGTGACAAAAAAATGAATGAAATAAGTAATACTCAAGTCTTATACCAGTCTTGTATAAAACATCTATAAGGCCATTTTCAGACGTGGCAGAATTTTTCCGCTGAAAATGTTGCTGCAGATTCTTAGCGAATTTGCAGCAACATTTGTATATCTCACAGGTAATTCAGAAGTTGTGGATATCACAGCGGACTTGCTGCAGATTTCAGCCTTTGCAATGCAAAGGCTGAAATCCGCAGTGAAATTCCGCTTCTTCTCCGCAACATAATGTGCATGCTGCGGAGGGGAAATTCTGCACAGCAGCCTAAATTCCGCACAGTTATTTTCCGCAACGTCTGAACTAAGTTTCCTAAAAATGTATAGAAACAAATGTAAAAAACGGCTGCTGCAGAATTCCACTGCGGACTGTCCACAGCGGAATTCAACAGAAATTCCGCCAGGTCTGAATGTGCCCTAAGTAGCATTGAGAAATAAATATTCTGCCATAACATTTTTAAAGAGGTATAGGTGACCACACAGAAGTTCCTACATATTAGGAAAAACATTATTGTACCCTTTTTTTTTATGCCTTTCTGCATCTAGGTAGTTTTACCTAGTAGAAACTTTAATTGTGTTATAAAAACTGATGCCTCGGGAACCTCTGATAGGAGTCATTTGCGAAAGGGAACTCTTACTGTCACTGTCAATATAATCTGTATGAATTGGGTAGTGCCCTGTCTCCCTCCAGGACTATCATCTGGGGGTCTTATCCAATTGAAAATCATAGTCTTTAAATTAGTGGCAGTGTCAATTCCTTTGGGTTTGTATATTGCTGGCAATCCCTTGCCAAATGTGTTGTGTGGAAGGACAGTCCCAGACTTCATGCCAAAGACAGGTAAATGGGACATATAGGTCATGGCAAATTTATATTTTTAAAGTGTGCCTGTAAAGAGAAAAAATTTCTTTATATGTGTTCCTTTTAATACAATTAAAAACGTTTCAAAATATAGCACTTACCTTAATGCAAGCATTAGCCTGATATTCTGAAGTCTTTTTTCCTCTCCTCCTGATTCTCTGTCGCTCTTATTCTGGCAGTTATTATGAAGAATGTTGCTGAGGGGGAGGCACTACGTTGACGTGCATGTTCCCGAGCCTCCTCACTCTAAACCCCCAATCACAGCACTACTCCTGACATCACTGTGCATATATGGACAGCGACGCCAAAAGCTTTCCCAGGGCTGGAGCCCCGCGGCCGAGTCTCTTCTAGCGCTTTTCCTGTGGATTTCGGCTCTGGGGAAGCCCCTGACATCACTGTTTATATATGGACAATGATGCTGGGAGCTCCCAGAGGTATACGTTCAACACATTACTGTAATGGATGCCATACAGAGGCATCCGTCACCCAAAGGCTCCTATGTTACATAATTACATAGTTACATAGTTAGTACAGTTGAAAAAAGACACATGTTCATCAAGTTCAACCAAGGATTGGAAAAGGGAAGGGACAAATTTCTACACATATTTTTTCGTTCTAGGAAATTATCTAAGCCTTTTTTTAAAGCCATCTACTGTAGCTACTGTGACCAGCTCCTGCGGTAGGCTATTCCATAGATTCACAGTTCTCACAGTAAAGAAGGCTTGTCACCTCTGGAGATTGAATTTTTTTTTTCCAGGCGGAGGGAGTGCCCCCTTGTGTTTTGAGGGGTTTTTACATGGAACAGGATTTCACCATATTTTTTGTATGTGCCATTGATATAGTTAAATAAGTTAATCATGTCCCCCCTTAGTCATCTCTTTTCAAGGCTAAATAGGTTTAATTCTTTTAATCATTCCACATAACTTAGATTCTTCATACCCCTTATTAGCTTTGTTGCTCTTATTTGTATTTTTGCATCCTTTCTATGAACTGGAGCCCAGAACTGAACTGCATATTCTAAGTGAGACCACACTAATGCTTTGTAAAGTGGTAATATTATATCCCTGCCCCGCGAGTCCATGCCTCTTTTAATACACAACAATATCTTGCTGGCCTTTGAAGCAGCTGATTGACATTGCATGCTGTTATTTCGTTTATGATCTACAAGCAGGGCCGGACTGGGACTTAAAATCAGCCCTGGCATTTTTAAACACACAGACCCACCGCAGCCCATACGCAGCCGCCAGTGTTGGGCTAGGACATGGGGAGATTTATTAAAACAGGTGTAAATGAAAAGAGGAATAGTTCTTGATAGCTCCAACTCCAATGAATCCACTGCTTTTTTACGAGTATAATGAACATGCTCATTATTCTAGAGGATTTTTTCCGCGGTGCCGAAAAAAATTGAAGCAGACTTATTTCTGCTGCATGTGAATGGGGTATAAAATAGCCCATTTAATGGATGCAGAATGTTAGTGGATTTGAAAGGGATTTAGGTGTGGAATCAGGGACTTAGTCCTAATAAAATCCTGATTGCGTGATCATGGCCTAATACTGATGTATAAAGATTGCAAATTATACCAATACAATGCTAAAATATCACCATACTGTAACTAAATAGTATTATTTCAATTTTTTATTCAGCCATATACAGGGGCGTAACTAGGAAAGACTGGGCCCCATAGCAAACTTTTGACTGGGGCCCCCCTCCCCTGAGTGTCACAATACCCCCCTTGTAGATAGTGCCTTTTTTTACAGCCCCCCTGTAGATAACGCCATACAGCCCCCTGTAGATAACGCCATACAGCCCCCCTGTAGATAACGCCATACAGCCCCCCTGTAGATAACGCCATACAGCCCCCTGTAGATAATGCCATACAGCCCCCTGTAGATAACGCCATACAGACCCCCCTGTAGATAACGCCATACAGCCCCCCCATAGATAACGCCATACAGCCCCCCCTGTAGGTAACGCCATACAGCCCCCCTGTAGGTAACGCCATACAGCCCCCTGTAGGTAACGCCATACAGCCCCCCTGTAGGTAACGCCATACAGCCCCCTGTAGGTAACGCCATACAGCCCCCCCTGTAGGTAATGCCATACAGCCCCCCTGTAGGTAACGCCATACCGCCCCCCTGTAATTCACTGGTTTATATCTTTAGGGATACAGCCCCCCTGTAGGTAACACCATACAGCCCCCCCTGTAGGTAACGCTATACAGCCCCCCTGTAGGTAACGCTATACATGCTATACAGCCCCCCTGTAGGTAACGACATACAGCCCCCCACTGTAGGTAATGCCATACAGCCCCCTTGTAGGTAACGCCATACAGCCCCCCCTGTAGGTAACGCTATACAGCCCCCCTGTAGGTAATTCCATACAGCCCCCCCTGTAGGTAACGCCATACAGCCCCAACCCCCCCAAAAAATCCGACCTATAGTGTGTCCTACAAAAGACATGTATCCCCTATCCAGAGGATAGGGGATACATGTGTGAACGCTGGCAGCGATAGGGAGAACGGGGGACCGAAAGTCCCCCCTAGTTCTCCATGACTAACCTCTGACTTCCGGAGTCTGCGCAGCTAAATAAAAATGAAAGGAGCGCTGGTCACGCATGCGCACAAGTGCGACCGGCGCTCCATTCATTTATACGGAGCTGCCGACACAGACCACAGAAGTCCGAGGTTTGTGATGGAGAACTTCAGGGGACTTTCGGTCCCCCATTCTCCCTATCACTGCCAGCGATCACACATGTATCCCCTATCCTATGGATAGAGGATACATGTCTTTTGTAGGAACAACCCCTTTAATGGCAGAGCGGGGAGATACCTCCCTGCTCTGCCATAGTGTTTAGCGGCGTCGCTCTGTAGTAGCCATAGCGGCAGCTAGCGGAGCCTCCGGCCATGGTGGGGGCCCGTGTCGGCGGGAGACATGGGCCCCCTCATGCTGTGGGCCCCGTAGCAGCTGCTACGGCTGCTACGGTGGTAGTTACGCCACTGGCCATATACACACACACACACACACACCCTGGAAACATGACGCACAAATGCAACCCAGAAGCTGGACACATGCTGCATTCGTGCCACTCACACCAGGGACACATGCGCACGCACACCACTCACACATATGACTCATGCGCTGTACATATATATAAACAAGAACCAAGCTCAGTACATATATACAGCACCAGAACCAAGCTCAGTACATAAATACAGCATCAGAACAAAGCTCATTACTTATATACAGCATCAGAACCAAGCTCAGCACATAAATACAGCACCAGCACAAATACAGCTCAATTTAGTGCAACCCCTGCCATATAGGTTTGTACGGCGTAAAACTACAACTCCCAGCATGGACCGAACATGTAAACGATTTGCCTGACACTGCTTCTGTGTCGACGCCCGTGGTTAATCAGCCTGCATCTGTTCCTAGGTCTGCTAGAGTGACTCGATCTGCTACCACTCAGGCGCGTACGCTGAGGAGTGGGAGAGCCTATCGCAGCCTGGCCAGACGGTTCTAGCTCCCGCCCTTGGTCTACTTATACCTTCATTTGCTGCGTGTCCTTTGCCTGTGATTCTCTTGCTTCCTGGCTCTGCTGTTTCTGCATTTACCATTGACCTCTGCTTCATATTGACCCTGGCTTGACTGACTATTCTCCTGCTCTGCATTTGTTACCTCGAACACTCCTGTTTTGACTCGGCTCGTCCACTACTCTGTTGCTCATGGTGTTGCCGTGGGCACCTGCCCTTCTTCCCTTGTTTCTGTGTACCCTTGTTTTGTTTTGTCTGTCGTGCACATATTGAGCGTGGGGACCGTCGCCCAGTTGTACGCCGTCGCCTAGGACGGGCTGTGCAAGTAGGCAGGGACTGAGTGGTTGGTAGATTAGGGCTCACCTGTCTGTCTCCCTATCCTGACATTACAGAACAATGGTAAGGATATGCTGGGAGTTGCTGTTTCACACAAAAAAAAAAAAACATACCACCCATCATCTCGCTGCAGATCATTCAGTGACTACAGTACTGATTAGAGGCAGGATAAACATTTATATTAAGTGACTCACCGGTGACGTCTCAGATTCTAGTTCTTTTTCTCTTTTCTTCTCCATCCGGTCCAGACCTCTATGATGACTTCTCCCTGCCACGACCCATTTCTGCAGAGTTTGCCGCTCAGATGTTTTCAGCTACTTACTATTCAAACATTTCTGCACCCATAAACGAAGATAAAATTCTCATGGTGACACATACTGTACCCCTAAATATAATAGTTCCATACGCTGCACCTCTAATTATAATAACACCACACTGTGTCCCTGGTTATAACAGCACCATACACTATGTCCCTGATTATAACAGCACAATACACTGTGTCTCTGACTATAATAGTACTATACACTGTGTCCCACACACTCACTCTGCTCCCCGTAGTTAGTGCCCCCATAGAGCCCCCAGTAGATAGTGCCCCACAAATAGCGCCCCCTGTATATAGTGCCCGACATATAGCCCCCCCTGTAGATGGTGCCCCACATGACAACATCATGCTGCTAGCATTGTTGAAAGATGCTGATTAGTCAGGCAAGTCATTGTAAGGCAGGTACAATTAGTGCAGAAGGGGGTGGCGGCGGCTGGTTTTGGTGGCGCCTCAGCCCAGGGCCGATTCTAGCTTTTCTGCTGCCTGAGGCGAAAATTAAAATAGCGCCCCCCAGATCTTGATTGGCATCCCCCTGACTGTTCTACATTACTACCAGCCTTCTCGGCATGCGCGGTGCAGCGATAAAGCCGGGCAGAGTACATCTCGCTGAATGGTGCGTGCTCATGGAGTACAAGGCAATGGCGCATCCAAGAAAGTTGGAGGAGATGGTAGTGATGTCAGGGGGATGTCAACCAAGCATGGAAAGGGGGGTTTTCAGTTAGGAATGTGTGACTCTACAGGATAGCGGCACCGACCCATGACCCTTAATAGAGTCATTAGCAAATAGCGCGCACTATTTTAAAAGTTGATTTTCTGGATTTTACTGTATCTGAAACAAACATACAGGGGAATGTTTGTAAATATTGTCAGGTCATGTATTACTGCATGGTGGTTGCTCAAGGGGTTAAAACTACATGACAGGTTCCCATTAAATATACAATGAATTGCAACAATGCCATCTGCTCTGCAATTTTGTATTATAAATATATCCTATATATATACAGAACCAGAACCAAGCTCATTAAATAAATACAGTACCAGAATGAAGCTTAGTACCTATATACATCACCAGAACCAAGATCAGTACATGAATCCAGAACCAAGCTCAGTACATATATACAGCACCACAACAAGGCTCAGTACATATAAACAGTACCAGAACCAAGCTCAGTACAAATAAATTTCAGTACAGAGAGCATTTGCAAAGTCAGGTTAGCAGCTTCCAGTATGACCTGAACTATGGTAATGGTATACTGGGAGTGGCTTACGCCCCAAAAAATAGAACCCTCCATCATCTGTACAGATCATACAGTAATAATTAGGCTTCGTTTTCCCCTGTGTCGGGGTTCCGTTCATGGGTTCATTCAGACCTTTCCGTCAGGGGAACCCACAAATGGAAACCAAATGGAAACCATAGCTTTCTGTTTGCATTAGCATTGATTTAAAAAAAAAAAAAAAGTGCAGATTTTGTTGTGTTTTTCATCCTTCATCCTTGCCTTGCAGAAGATATCTGTAGAGATACTTTATGCTGGGGGAGAGAAGCTGCTGTGCTAGTTCATGGGATAAAAGCTCAGCATCATGAGAAATAAGGGAACTGCTCTGGCCTCACTTCCCTTAGCTGATGTCACACACAGTAAGTGTCCACCTACTTGATGAAGGAGCAAGGGAAGGCTTTACATGTAGTGCTCTGACGTGTATAACAGCTGGATCTCGGGCTAAGAAGAAGCTATCTGCATAATCTAGGTATCGTCGGAATTGCAGTGAAAGGTTCTATTCACCTGTGCAAAAATTATTTTTCAGCAATGTCATTAGAGGTACACTACCGTTCAAAAGTTTAGGGTCACTTAGAAATTTCCTTATTTTTGCAAGAAAAGCACAGTTTTTTTCAATGAAGAAAAAATTTTACTAATCAGAAATACACTCTATACATTGTTAATGTGCTAAATGTCTATTCTAGCTGCAAACGTCTGGTTTTTAATGCAATATCTACATAGGTGTATAGAGGCCCATTTCCAGCAACCATCACTCCAGTGTTCTAATGGTACATTGTGTTTGCTAACTGTGTTAGAAGGCTAATGGATGATTAGAAAACACTTGAAAACCCTTGTGCAATTATGTTAGCACCGCTGTAAACAGTTTTGCTGTTTAGAGGAGCTATAAAACTGACCTTCCTTTGAGCTAGTTAAGAATCTGGAGTATTACATTTGTGGGTTCGATTAAACTCTCCAAATGGCTTTAAAAAGAGAGCTTTCATGTGAAACTCGACAGTCTATTCTTGTTCTTAGAAATGAAGGCTATTCCATGCGAGAAATTGCCAAGAAACTGAAGATTTCATACAACGGTGTGTACTACTCCCTTCAGAGGACAGCACAAACAGGCTCTAACCAGAGTAGAAAGAGAAGTGGGAGGCCCCGCTGCACAACTGAGCAACAAGACAAGTACATTAGAGTCTCTAGTTTGAGAAATAGACGCCTCACAGGTCCTCAACTGGCAGCTTCATTAAATAGTACCCGCAAAACGCCAGTGTCAACGTCTACAGTGAAGAGGCGACTCCGGGATGCTGGCCTTCAGGGCAGAGTGGCAAAGAAAAAGCCATATCTGAGACTGGCTAATAAAAGGAAAAGATTAATATGGGCAAAAGCACACAGACATTGGACAGAGGAAGATTGGAGACGAATCGAAGTTTGAGGTGTTTGGATCACAAAGAAGAACATTTGTGAGACGCAGAACAACTGAAAAGATGCTGGAAGAGTGCCTGATGCCATCTGTCAAGCATGGTGGAGGTAATGTGATGGTCTGGGGTTGCTTTGGTGCTGGTAAAGTGGGAGATTTGTACAAGGTAAAAGGGATTTTGAACAAGGAAGGCTATCACTCCATTTTGCAACGGCATGCCATACCCTGTGGACAGTGCTTGATTGGAGCCAATTTCATCCTACAACAGGACAATGACCCAAATTACACCTACAAATCATGCAAGAACTATTTAGGGAAGAAGCATGCAGCTGGTATTCTATCTGTAATGGAGTAGCCAGCGCAGTCACCAGATCTCAACCCCATAGGGCTGTTGTGGGAGCAGCTTGACCGTATGGTATGCAAGAAGTGCCCATCAAGCCAATCCAACTTGTGGGAGGGGCTTCTGGAAGCATGGGGTGAAATTTCTCCCGATTACCTCAGCAAATTAACAGCTAGAATGCCAAAGGTCTGGAATGCTGTAATTGCTGCAAATGGAGCATTCTTTGATCAAAGCAAAGTTTTAAGGAGAAAATTATTATTTCAAATAAAAATCATTATTTCTAACCTTGTCAATGTCTTGACTATATTTTCTAGTCATTTTGCAACTCATTTGATAAATATAAGTGTGAGTTTTCATGGAAAACACAAAATTGTCTGGGTGACCCAAAACTTTTGAACGGTAGTGTATGCTTTAAGTTTGGCTATTTAATATCAATATATTCATATGAATATGAAAAAAGAAATAACACTCCATTCAAATTTCACTCCTCCACATATAATATACCTAGATTTTTAATTGACAGGTTTAGTTACTATTGTTTTTAAAGATTTTTTGTAATATGTTTCCATAAATAGTCCTCTAAATATCTATCACACTAAAGATATTAAACTTACTAGAGTTGGTGGAATATAGGAAGATATAAGTAGGCTTAATTTGATCCAATCTAAGCTATTATTTGGAACGATTTTTTAAACCACCAATGAATGTTAATCTTCTTTTTCCTACACACTGGCCAGTGATCACTGTGATCGCTCATAAATAAGTGAATCATAATGCTAAGATGGCCATAAAAGATGCAATTACTTTGCTGATGTTTCATTAATGCATCTATAGTGACAAGAAGATTGAACAGATTCCATCAGTTGGTAAATTTATCAAACAATTCAAATGTTTCTTGGTTTTTAGGAGTTATTACTATAATCTTGGAATTTTACCCCTTAGTGACCTGTTTATTTAGGCTGACCAAGCAGTTTTTCCATCGTTGATTTAAAGAGCTATAACTTTTTTATTTTTCCGTCGACGTAGCTCTATAAGCACTGTTTTTTTGCGGGACAAGTTATATTTTTTAAATAGCACCATTTTGGGGTACATATAATTTATTGATTAACTTTTCTTAATTTTTTGGGGGAATAGAAAAAAACAGGACTTTCGCCATACTGTTTTGCATCTTAAATTTATGCTGTTTACCGTGTGGTATAAATAACATAATAACTTTATTCATCGGGTCGTTACGATTCCTGCGATACCAAATTTATCTATATTTTTTTCATGTTTTACTACTTTTTAAACAGTAAAAAACACTTTTTTTCCAAATTATTTTTATTTGTGTCGCCATATTTTAAGAGCCACACCTTTTTTTATTTTTCTGCTGGCTTTTTTTGCAGGACGACTTTTAGTTTTTATTGGTACCATTTTGGAGTACATACAACTTTTTGATAACTTTTTTTTAAATCAAATTTGTATGAAAGCAGGATGAACAGAAAACAGCAATTCTGGCATTGTTTTGTATTATGTTTTTTTTACGATGTTCACCGTGCAGGTTAAATAATATCATCGTTTTATAGTTGGGGTCGTTACGGATGCAGAGATACCAAATATGTGTAGTTTTTAACTCTTTTGTTCATAATAAAGCATTTTCTAAGGGGAAAAGGTGGGTTTTTAATTTTTTTTTTATATGGGATTTTTATTTATTTATTATAGACTTTTTATTAAACTTTTTTTAACTAGTGGACTTTACTATGCGATCATTTGATCGCTTTGATAATACACTGCAATACTTCTGTATTACTGTAATGACGGGCTATGGAGACAGACAGGTGAGCCCTAATCTACCCGCCACTCAGTCCCTGCCTACTTGCACGACCCGTCCTAGGCGACGGCGTACAACTGGGCGACGGTCCCTACGCTCAATACGTGCACAACAGACAAACAGACAAGGGTACACAGAAGCTAAGGGAAATGGTGCAGTTGCCCACTGCAACAACGTGAGCAACACGAGTAGTGAACGAGCCGAGTCAAACCAGGAGTGTACGAGGTACCAAATGCAGAGCAGGAGCGTAGTCAGTAAAGCCAGGGTCAATTTGAAGCAGAGGTCAATAGTACTAGCAGGAACAGCAGAGCCAGGAAACAAGACAGAATCACAGGCAAAGGAAGAGCAGCAAATGAAGGTATAAATACACCGAGGGCGGGAGCTACCTCCGTCTGGCCAGGCTATGATAGGTTCTCCCACTCCTCAGCCTACCAGCCTGAGTGGTAGCAGATTGAGTCACTCTATCAGACCTAGGAGCAGATGCAGACTGATTAACCACGGGCGTCGACACAGAAGCTGTGTCTGGCAGATCCTTTACAATTACAGTGTATTATTGCTTGTCAGTGTAAAACTAACAGGCATTCACTAAAGGCAGACCTGGGGGCCTTTGTTAGGCCCCTGGCTGCCATAAAAACCATCGGCACCTCAGAATCGCATCGCGGGTGTGCCGATGGTATGAGAGAGGGAGCCCCCTCCCTCTAAAACCACTGAGATTCTGCGGTCGCTATTGACCGCCGCAGCTGAGGAGTTAAATGGGCGGGATCGATGCTGATTTAGCAGGTCATGTAGATCTGGTCAAGCATGTCTGCTCGAAGCCCTCAAGCTACCTTCGGTAGCTGAGAGCAGGGAACTTTTACTCCTCCCGACGACGCTGTTATATTTTGATGCGGCACTGTAAATAGGCCACTGCATCAGAGTAAAGCCCGTAAAAACACCTACCGGTGGTCACTAACGAGTTAAAGGAGTTGTATACGATTAAAAAAATGGAGCCAATCAAGTTTTTGCGGAAAATGCGCCACTCTTGTCCATGGGCTGTGTCTGGTATTCTTTTAAAAAGGCCTAAGCAACAAGACTAGACACAATTATGGACAAGAGTGGCACAGTTTTAGGGGAAAATGTTTTGGCCCCATGTTTTTCTAACTTCACGCAACCCCTTTCGTTTTAATAGTTTTTATTGGGGTTTTTTCACATAAAAAATGAGACACAAACATACTATGCATAAAGTATATAAAGTTCAGTTACATATATCTCAGTAAAGCAAAGGAAAGCGATATCAATGTGAACTTATTGAAAATATCAGCATAAAACAGATAAAAGGGAAATAACAAAAAAAACACACAAACAGTGCAGCAATGCTTGGTATTACAGTCAGTATCCATATATGTTCATACAGATATGTATTTAGGATCATACCGCAAGTAAAGTCAAAACAGCGTAACCATGTGCATGTTCAGGTCAGAGTGCTAACTCATTGGTATTTATAGAAAGTACTGGTAAACCAGGGGTTCCACAATAGGCTAAATTTGGAGAATGAAGAATTACCCAAGGCTATTATTTTCACGCAACCCCTTTAACATTAAAATGACCATGTAGGTCAATATAGCAAAATTGTAATGCCCCATGATGAAATCACTCTGATTGAAAAATATCACTACATTATCTTTTTTGCCTAAGAATTTTCCTATAGTTAAGAAACATCAAAATATCGTATGTCCTTCAAAAATTGTCTAACAGTAAAATTGACCTTGTTGCCCATAGCAGCAAATCCCAGTGCTCCAGTACCCTACAGGTGCAAGAGGGGCAAAGCGGTATAGTGGTACAGTGTGCTGTTCACATTGTTCTATTGGTCAGTACGACCTTCTGGTTCTATTGTAATATTTAGGGAGACCTATTGAACATTCTTCATAAAGGTGCATTGAACTCTGTGTAGAAGAGATCAGAGAAGAAACAAGCAGCGAAAGCTGCTTCTATCTTCTCCTCATGGCCCCGGCAGTCAATAGTCTATGGCGTGGGTTTTAAGGACCCCGACCGCTGGCTGTGTATTTACCGGTTAAATAAACATAATTTTGTATTTTTGGATATACGGAGGTCGGTGGTTATTCCTATTATTTTTGACGGTATATGTTGTAGCTTTTGGGAAATCTGCATCCTTATTTATGGAGGGATAGTATAGGTTCTATATGACATAAAGGTGTCAGAACACACTGTACATTACAGCTTGCTGCAGTTGGGACTGTGTAGCTGCAGACCGGTAAGAGTGCCCATGCTGATCTCTGTCTACCTCCAAAAAGTGCCTACAATGGGCACGTAAGCATCGGAACTGGACCATAGAGCAATGGAAGTAGGTGGCCTGTTGTGATGAATCATCTTTTTTTTTTATTTGTCACGTGGATGGCTAGGTGTGTGTGTGTGTGTGTGTGTGTCACTTACCTTAGGAGGACACACTATGGGAAGAAGGCAAGCTGGCAGAGGCAGTGTGATGGTCTGGGCAAAGTTCTGCTGGGAAATGTTTGGTTCTAGCTTTAACTTATTACTTTATTATTAAATTATTTATAATGAATTTATTTTAAAGCTGCATGCACTACATATAGTGATAGAAAGACTAATGGGCATGTCGAATATCTGTCTCCCAATTAAAGACTCTTTTGCAGTAGCAATTGATCGGGTAATCAAACGCACTTTCGAATGCTCGTTTCGGATCATTGGCACGTAGAACATGCCCAGCGATCAGCTGACAAACAAGCAAACGCTCATTTTTGTCAGCTGATCGTTTCTTTTTTGCGGAAAAAAAAATTGATCGTTTGTTTGCAGCACTTCTCCCCGTGTAAACTGTATGAGGACAAACTATTTTATTAACAATCCTTCATCCCCATACTCACAACCAGTGCTACAGAAAAATGGAGCAAATGAGCGCCGATCAACATATTATTATGGACCTCATTACCGGCAAGAAAATTTGGCCGTGTCAAAGGACCTTAATTTGAATTATTCTACAGGTGTATTACTCTACTGTTAAAAAATTTATATTTTTGTTCACCATCTTAGGCAACTGAGAAACACTATGTTCTAATCTTTTTGTTTCTCTTTATACAATAACAAATGTTTTCAAAGCTCTTTATTACTGTAATAAGGATTACCATCAGTTAATAAGTTTAGGAGATTAGGAATAGCAGAAAAATACTTGAAATCTCCTGTCCATACAAATAAATGCCAGCCAATAAATGCTCTTGCACTGCAGTCCTGAAAGCACATTAAATAGGTCTACATAACAGGAATATTAACCCTAAATGATGATGATCTGGTAAGGCAGAGCTAGTACTATACACTACTATCCCCTATCCCATCACTGGCTGGCTCCCATACCATTATATATTCTCTTTCTCATTATATTATACAAATGTGGTTCTAGATTGTTGCGCCAATTGACCTGCTATTTGATGTCAAGAAAATGTTACCATTCCCAATCATCATCATGGGCCAAAGCTGAACATACAAAAAAAAGCATTTCTTAATATACTCATATAAGTTGTGTTGTATGAAACCATTCAGACGTAGTGGAATTGCTGTTGAAATCTGCTGTGGACAGTCCGCAGTGGAATTCTGCAGCAGCCGTTTTTTAATTGGTTTCTATACATTTTTAAGTAACTTAGGTAAGACATTGCGGAAAATAACAGTGCAGAATTTAGGTATTTTCCCTCCGCAGCATGCTCATTATGTTACGAAGAAGCAGCGGAATTTGACTGCAGATTTCAGCCTTTGCAATGCAAAGGCTGAAATCTGCAGAAAGTCTGCTGTGATATCCACAATGTCTGAATTACCTGTCAAATATGCAAATGTTGCTGCAGATGCGTTGCGAATTTGCAGCAACATTTGCAGCGGAAAAATTCTGCCACGTCTGAACATGCCATAATAGGGCACCCATACAGGTGTATGGGGCTCTACTGTACCTCTGTATGCCTCCGGTTTCATATGTTCTATCACATTACATATTACTAAGCTATTTTTCTATTTTAAAGTATAACTCTAGTGGAGAATATTTCCGACATACGGCATCCGGCTGAGCATTTATATGGTGGCACACATAATCCCTGCAACTCTGCCGTACAGCCTCCTGCAGATGGTTCTGGCATATGCACAGGGCCTAAGCCTGGTATTGACTAACATACCTTGTTCAAAGCCATAATAAATATTTGTTCCTGTCCATTGCCTTCAGATGCAGTCAGTTCCTGACTCAGTTGTCTCCGGTCTTAAAATAATTCTTCTTAAATATGTATTCTGTCCTTCATCCACATTGATTGGAGATGATTGAACAGGGGAAACCAATTA
This sequence comes from Rhinoderma darwinii, assembly GCF_050947455.1. Taxonomy (NCBI): domain Eukaryota; kingdom Metazoa; phylum Chordata; class Amphibia; order Anura; family Rhinodermatidae; genus Rhinoderma; species Rhinoderma darwinii. The sequence goes on along the minus strand of NC_134687.1, from coordinate 584,099,200 downwards.
GGGATCATAGCATTCTACTGGTAGGTCTGTTTGAAGGAAGGAGCTGTCATACTGAATGTTTTGTATGATCTGTGTATGCTAATTTAATTGGCATTTTGGGGGAGGTTTAACACTAGTGTCGTAAGAGCGTCAAGAAAATTGTGCAGATTTTGAAAAATGGATCAAAATTTTAGACGCTTGGGCAGACTTAAAGAGACTCTGTCACCAGTTTATTAATTCCCTGTCTCCTAACTAATCTAATCAGCGTTATGATGCTGATAACTATAGTGGGATTTATTTTAAAAAAAAAGTTTATTATTTGTAAAGTTATAAGCATTTTTCTAAATATGGTAATTTGGTACTAATAGCCCAATAGGAGGTGACTCTTTCTTTTCACTCTGGGCGGTGTAATGTCTTCTGTATGATGCTGTCCAATTAGCATACAATTTCTCCCCCTCCTCCTCCTCCTTCCCTGTCCAGCAATACAGTGTGATCATATAGTATACTGCTTCTAATCCCAACTATGTATTCAACTGGCAATATCTCTGGTTTTGTCACAGCTAGAATCTCCTCTTTCATATGCCACCAGAACCGCTGTTCTAGGTGGTCCACAGCCCAAGATGTGGCTGTTTGAAGTGATCCCCCTTCCCTCTAGAATGTCTCCCACACTGTGTGAAGCAGCTTCATGCTGATAGGACAGCGTCAGCGGCTGTGAGGTAGCGCCACCTCTGGAGAATCGCTGATGTTACCTCCCACTTGTCTAATAAAGTCTCAATTACATATTTAGAAAAAAGTTCATAACTTTTAAAATAATAAACGTTTTGGGACGCAATTTACTAGCATTATCAGTGTGACCGCGCCTATTAGATCAGCCAGGAGATAGGACTTTACTAAACTAGTGACAGCAAAATGCCCAAATTAAAATACAAATAGAAAAAAAATGACACAACTGCTGAATTTATTGGCCATTTTAGAACAATTTTATGCCTACATCTGCAGTTTTGATAAAGAGGTATAGTCTATAATACAGATGGCACATTTTACAACTCCGCTTAACAACACCAATTTTTGTAGACATTTTCCAAAACTGCAGTGGTAGGCGTAAAAACTCACAATAACTTGGGCTCAAACCATATATTCCATTTTTTCACAATGTATGACAGAATTCGGAGGCATTTTACTTAGTAAATTTTCCACTATATGCCTGAAAGGGTTCAATATAAATTGAATACCAATTATCATATTCATAACAAGAAACGGCAATTTGTTTACAGCGATATTCTGGGCTTCCAGCAGAGAGGGTTTTTGTCACATTCATAGTTTAACCCCTTCATGCACTGCACCATAATAGTATGTCGTGGGGAGTGGCTAATTATCGCAACATGTCGTATTATTACGGTGGTAGGATGGCACGGGTTCAGGAGCTGTGTATGCACCATCCGCAGCAGATGTCAGCTGTAACATACAGCTGACACCCAGCTGCAATGGCAGGGATCGGAGTTGACTCTGAATGCAGTTGTATAACCATTCAGAAACCGGGGTCAATACTGACTGCAGCATCTAAGTTGTTTACCAGGGGGAGGGTGCTCCCTCCGTAAGCAATTTGGCGTCTCTGCGACGCAATTGTGGGTTGTCGAAGGGTTGCCACGGCAGCTGGGGGCCTAACAATGTATGCCAAGTATGCCCTGTCCTAGTGCCTATTAGGCCTTACTGGAAGCAGGACTTAATAGGCTGCCTGCCAGTGTAATATTGACAGACATAAAGTGTGGGATATTGTGTGTGATATATGAATTGAGTGCTTGCTAAAAGAAGTTTGCAAAACTGACACAATTTAAAACCCTTTTTTCCTTCCTAGCTTCTGTCCTGCTTTGTAGCTGATTAGGGGGAGGGGTTAACTGCTCTCAGGTGGTATAAATTAGCCCTCAGGACTCTGTAGAGCTTGCTCTGTTTTGGCCTGCTAAACAAGTGGTTTGTATATCAAGTGGAGTTACAAAACCGGATTTAAAAACAGGAGTTAAATCCCCTGTAAGTACACGTCTTTTCTTTTACTTTAACAATTGTTCACTGTTTTTTTTGTAACTGGGATAATGGACAGCAAGATTGGAGGTTTTCTTTAGTGCACAGTTTGGCATATGTATGCACGACTGGAGCCGGAGTTCCAGGGTGAATACCTCTGTGGCAGATGTGAGCGTGTTGTTCACCTGGAAGCTCGCATTAGAGATCTGGAGGAGCAAAATGCAACACTGAGGGTTTTAGACAATCTTGAGCGGAGCATGCTGCTTTCGGAGCACGCAGTTAGTGGGGTAGAACTAGAGGGTGAAGACATGGGTGAGCAAGATAAGGCAAGTAGTTGGTTTAATGTGGTTAGGGGCAGTAGAAAGGGGTCAAAGAAAAGGAAGGCCAATCCTGTTGCTCATATTTCAAGCAAAATTGCTAAGTTGGGTGATGATGCGTGGGTGTCGGTCTCAGAAATGGCAGCCCTAGTGGATGCTGATCCCCCTAACAGCCGGAAGAACAGCCCAACTAGTAGTCAGTGGGATGGAAATGCAGGTAAGGCAAGACAATTGGTACTTGTAAGGGATTCTATTATCAGGAAGATGGATAGAATAATTTATCGCCAAGACCCCTTTAGGTGTTTCACAGGAATTAAAGCAAAGTAGAGGTGAAATTTACAAATTTTTTTTTTTTTGCCGAAATTCATTTTAATAAATTTTTTTTGTAACAAAGAAGGCTTTACCAGAGAAATGCAACTCTATATTTATTGCCCAGATTCTGAAGTTTTTAGAAATATCCCACATGTGGCCCTAGTGTGATAATGGACTGAAACACAGGCCTCAGAAGCAAAGGAGCACCCAGTGGATTTTGGGCCTCCTTTTTTTTAGAATATATTTTAGGCACCTTGTCAGGTTTGTAGAGGTCTTGTGGTGCCAAAACAGTGGAAACACCCCAAAAGTTACCCCATTTTGGAAACGACACCTATCAAGGAATTTATCTAGGGGTATAGTTAGCATTTTGACCACACAGGTTTTTCGCTAAATTTATTAGAATTAGTCTGTAAAAATGAAAATCTACTTTTTTTCTGAAAAAACATAGACATTTTTAATATTTACAAGGAATAATAAAGAAAATGCACCCCAAAATTTGTAAAGCAATGTCTCCCGATTACGGAAATAACTCATATGTGGTAATAAACTGCTGATTGAACCCACAGCAGGGCTCAGGAGGGAAGGAGCGCCATTTGGATTTTGGAGCACGGATTTTGCTGGATTGGTTTTCGGTGCCATGTCGCGTTTGCAACACTCTGGAGGGACCAAAACAGGGGAAATCCCCTAAAAGTGACCCAATTTTGGAAACTACACCTCTCAAGGAATTTATCTAGGGGTATAGTTAGCATTTTGACCACACAGGTTTTTTTGCAGAATTTAGTGGAATTAGGCAGTGAAAAGGAGAATAGACTTTTTTTCTGAAAATGCATAGAAATGTAAAATTTTTACAAGGAATAAAGGAAAAAAAGAACAACAGCATTTGTAAAGCATTTTCTCCTGATTACGGCAATACCCCATATGTGGTAATAAACTGCTGATTGGACCCATGGCAGCGCTCAGAAGGGAAGGAGCGCCATTTGGATTTTGGAGCACGGATTTTGCTGGGCTTGTTTTCGGTGCCATGCCGCGTTTGCAACGCCCTGGAGGGACCAAAACAGTGGAAACCCCCCAAGGTACCCCATTTTAGAAACACCCGTCAAGGAATTTATATAGGGGTATAGTGAGCATTTAGACCCCACGGGTCTTTTGCAGAATTTATTAGAATTAGGCCATGAAAATGAATATCACAATTTTTTCCACTAAAATGTTGAATTTTCCCATTTTCACAAGGGAGAAAGGAGAAAAAAACAACCAATTTTTGTAAACCAATTTCTCCCGAGTACGGAAATACCCCATATGTGGTCAAAAGTTTTTTTTCATTAGAAATGAATTAACCCATTCAGGACTGATCCATTTTTTGCTTTCTTATTTTCGTTTTTCACTCCCCACCTTCCAAGAACCATAACTTTTTGCTTTTTCCGTCAGTAGAATGATGTGAGGGCTTATTTCTTGTGTGAGGAATTGTAGAATGTACTGGGAAACTGAAAAAAAAGGAAAATATAGGAATATAGGAAAAAAATCTGATTCCATTTTTTGGGGTATTCGTTTTTACAGCTTTCGCAGTGCGGTAAAAACAAAAACTACAGCGATTTTGATGGATTAAATCATTTAAGTTTTTTACGGTGTTCGCCGTGCGAGTTAAATAATGGTATATTGTAATAGTTCGGCCTTTTACGGACGTAGCGATACCAATTTTGTTTATTTTTTTACATTACTTTAGAAGAAAAATGGGAAATGTTTTTTTGTTTTAATTTTAAACTTTTTCTTACTCACTACTATTAACTTTAATTCTTCGACACATTTTATTAGTCCCTTTAGGGGACTTGAACCAGCGATCATTGGATCGCTGGTACAATATGCTGCAATACTAATGTATTGCAGTATATTGTTATTTTTACAGGCTTCTATAATCGCACGATCGCTGTTCCTGTTTGTTAGCCCTGGGTGTCAGCTGTAATACACAGCTGGCACCCGCAGTGTATGGAGCTGGCGCAGAGCATGAACCGGCTCCATACATCAACCCCCGCACCATGATGTGCTATTAATTCATAGTGCGCAATATGTTGGCGCTATATAAATAAAGATTATTATTATTATTATTATTAGTGCGCAAAGGGGTTAATGCACAGTGGATTGTGTGAATATTGCAATTTTCCACTGATGTGCCATTTTAGTGCATAATATGTTGTGCCCAGTTTGTGCCACTGAAGACAAATACCTCATAAAGCGTTAAGCGGGTTCTCTCGGGTATGGCAATGCCATATATGTGGGCGCAAACTGCTGTTTGGGCATGCTGCAGGGCTCAGTAGGGAGGGAGCGCCATTTTGCTTTTGGAGCGCAAATTTTGCTTGGTAGTTGTTCTGTTTGGGGTTTTTCTGGTATTTCAGTTTATACTGTGGGGGCATATGTAAGCTGTGAGGAGTACATCAGGGCATAATAAGAGGGTATAATAATGCGGTAAATAAATAATAATTCATAGATGTGTGGCCGGTGTCGCACTGATAAATGGCGCCCTATCTTATCCGATTTTGGGACACTCTGCACATTTTGCATCGCCATATTCTGAGAGCCAGAACTTTTTTATTTTTTCACCACCGGAGCTGTGTGAGGGCTTATTTGTTGCGCGACAATCTGTAGTTTTAATTGGTACCATTTTGGGGTACATGCGATTTTTTTTGATCACTTTTTATTACATTTTATTGCAAGCCGTGTGACCAAAAACAAGCAATTCTGACAATGTTTTTTAGTTTATTTTTTGCAGCGTTCCCCGTGTGCTATAAATTACAATTTTACTTTGAATTTCCTGGTCGGTACGATTACGGCGATACCTTATGTATATAGTTTTTTTTATGCTTTGCAGCGTTTGCGCAATAAAATCACTTTTTAATAAAATAATTCATTTTCTCTGTCACCATATTCTGAGAGCCATAACTTTTTTTATTTTTCAGTCAAAAAAGCGGTGTAATGGCTTGTTTTTTTTGCGGGACGGGTTGTAGTTTTCATCGGTACTATTTTCTGGTACATGCAACTTTTTGATCACTTTTTATTCTCTATTTTGGGAGGGGTGGTGACCAAAAAAATAGCGATTCTGGTGTAGTTTTTTATTGATTTTTATTTGGGGTGTTCATCGTGCGGGAAAAATAACATTATAGTTTTATAGTTTGGGTCGTTATGATCGCGGTGATACGAAATATGTGTACTTTTTTTAATGTGTTAATTTTTTTCCTATAATGAAAGTCTTATTATAGGAAAAAAAGCAGTGTTTGTTTATGTAACTTATAACTTTTATTTTGACACTTTTTTTAAAACATTTTTATAACTTTTTTTTACTTTACTTGTCCCACTAGGGGACATTTGGACTTACAGCTTTCATCGCTGCTAGAGTACATTACACTACCTACATAGTGTAATGTATTCTGTCATTGTGACGTGACAGTCACACTGACAGGAAGCCTCGGAGGACCGGCCGGAGGCTGCTCCTCCGAGGCTTCCGTACATGGCAAACCGGAGGTCATTGTCTGGCTTCCGATTGCCACGACAAGCATCGGCAGCCCCCACAATCACTTCGTGGGGGTTGCCGATGTGCTTCTAACCCCTTAAATGTGGCGAACGCAATCTGTTGCCGCATTTATGGGGTTAATTGGCGAAATCAGCGGCGATGGTCCACTGACCGGCAAGACTTGAGTGTTAGCTGTCGGGGACAGCTGACCTCCCGGTTCCCGGACACTGTTCGTTAAGACAGTGTGCGCCGGGAATTACTCCGCAACTGTACGTCCTGATGCGGGGAGCAAGCCCTCTGCAGGACGTACAGTTGCAGGGCAGTGAAGAGGATATACAACAGAAGAAAGGGCAGCTGATGTAGCCGGTGCCAGTGCTGTTACTATATCAGTTGATATACAGAATTGGATAAATGTAGATATGGTCCAAGCTAAATAAAATAAAATAAATGTACACAAGGCCCAGGGACCAGATGAGTTACACCCTAGAGTTCTTAAAGAGCTTAGTTCAGTTATTTCTGTCCCCCTCTTCATAATATTCAGAGATTCTCTAGTGACTGGTATAATGCCAAGGGACTGGCGCAGGGCAAATGTGGTGCCTATTTTCAAAAAGGGCTCTAGGTCTTCCCCGGGTAATTATGGAGCAGTAAGCTTAACATCCAATGTGGGGAAAGTGCTTGAGGGGCTATTGAGGAACTATATACAGGATTATGTGACAAAAAATAGTATTATAAGTGACAGCCAGCACGGTTTTACTAAGGACAGAAGTTGTCAAACTAACCTGATCTGTTTTTATGAAGAGGTGAGCAGAAGCCTAGACAGAGGGATCGCTGTGGGTATAGTGTTTTTGGACTTTGCAAAGGCATTTTACACTGTCCCTCATAGACGTCTAATGGATAAATTAAGGACTATAGGTTTAGATAGTATAGTTTGTAATTGGATTGAGAATTGGCTCAAGGACCGTATCCAGAGAGTTGTGGTAAATGATTCCTACTCTGAATGGTCCCCAGTTATAAGTGGTTTACCCCAGGTTTCCGTAATGGGACCCCTATTATTCAACTTATTTATTAATGATCTAGTGGATGAAATAAATAGCACTATTTCTATTTTTACAGATGACACTAAGCTATGTAATATAGTTAAATCTATGGAAGATGTTCATGAATTGCAAGCGGATTTAAACAAACTGAGTGTTTTGGCATCCACTTGGCAAATTAAGTTTAATGTAGATAAATGTAAAGTTATGCATCTGGGTACCAACAATCTGCATGCATCATATGTCCTAGGGGGAGCTACACTGGGGGAGTCACTTGTTGAGAAGGATCTGGGTGTACTTGTAAATCATAAACTAAATAACAGCATGCAATGTCAATCAACTGCTTCAAAGGCCAGCAAGATATTGTCGTGTATTAAAAGAGGCATGGACTCGCAGGACAGGGATGTAATATTACCACTTTACAAAGCATTAGTGAGGCCTCATCTAGAATATGCAGTTCAGTTCTGGGCTCCAGTTCATAGAAAGGATGCCCTGGAGTTGGAAAAAAAATACAAAGAAGAGCAACGAAGCTAATAAGGGGCATGGAGAATCTAAGTTATGAGGAAAGATTAAAAGAATTAAACCTATTTAGTCTTGAAAAAAGACGACTAAGGGGGGACATGATTAATTTATATAAATATATTAATGGCACATACAAAAAATATGGTGAAATCCTGTTCCAAGTAAAAGCTCCTCAAAAAACAAGGGGGAACTCCCTCCGTCTGGAGAAAAAAAGGTTCAACCTTTGAATCTATGGAATAGTCACCGCAGGAGCTGGTCACAGCAGGGACAGTAGATGGCTTTAAAAAAGGGTTAGATAATTTCCTAGAACAAAATAATATTAGCTCCTATGTGTAGAAATTTTTACCTTCCCTTTTTCCATCCCTCGGTTGAACTTGATGGACATGTGTCTTTTTTCAACCGTACTAACTATGTAACTATACAACCAATTTGTACACATTAAGCGCTAGTGGGCTATCTCAAAAAAATATCCGGTATAATGTGTAAGATAATGCAATAAATTACGTCTCAATTTTTACACCATTATAAATAAAGATAGCCTCGAAAATATAACCAAGTGTGACTTGGTGTTTTTGACTGAGAATATACAAAGAACCTATAGAGAGAATAGTCAAAAAACTAATACAAATGTAGCAAATAAATAGAAATTTGTTTTATTAACAGATAAAAAGGCAAAAAACCACGGCGCCACTTGGTGTGGATCAAAGAAGGTGGAGGTGAGAAAAAAGGAGGATAATAAATGCTCACCGTGAGGTTATGAGAGTTGAATTTGAAGGGGTCCACAAGATAGCTGCTGCCAGATCCGGGCCGGTTACCGAGGTGACCGCTTGGGTATACTGAATGTACGGAGGAAAATATGGATCTGTATTGGCGCTGCTGAGTGGTGAAGACAGGATGAATCCAGAAGTCGGGTGATAGTAAAAATATTGGTATTTATTGCTATGCAACGCGTTTCAACGCCGAACTGGCGTTTTCGTCAGGCATGGGGCCCCAATACAGATCCATATTTTCCTCCGTACATTCAGTATTTTATTAACAGACAGATACAAACAAGATTAAAAATTATGAGTCATACAATGTTAAAAAATGGCGTCAACCGAATATAGGACACAGAGTAATACATGCAGGGTATGAATAACAAAGTACAAGAAAATGGGATGACCGCATTAAATGTACTGGTTATACCTGGTCAGGGCCGCCATCAGGGGGGTATTAGGGGTAGTGGTGTGAGGGGCCCGGCCAAACCTAATTGAAAGGGGGGCCCGGCAACTGCCTCGACATTCTCTTGGTAGGAAAAAACGGGCCCCTGCAATGGGGCCCGTTTTTTTCACCAAAAGAATGTCGTGAGCTGCTGCTGCTGCTGCGGGCCCCCTCCCCTCGTCATGGGTGGCCGTCAAACCGTCCGCCCGCGCGCGCGCACCCGATCGCGCGCACAAGGAAACTCCCGCGCGTGCGCACTCGCGAGCGCGCATCCACGAACGCCCGCACTGGAGACCGCCCGCGCGCGCACCCGCGATCGGCCCTGCGCGCACCCGCGAACGAAGCGCGCACCCGCGACCGGCCGCGCGCGCACCCGCGAACGAAGTGCGTGCAGCCGCGGACACACATGGACAAAACTTACCTGGAGCCTGGCTGGAGGTGAAGGACTGGACGTCTGGACCGAAGACCTCCCCTGGAAGACATCGCCGGAAGAGGACTGGAGTGGGAGCAGCTCTTCTGACACTGTGAGTAAATTATCTCAAAGTGTTGTTTATGTATGGCCCTGTTCACACAGTATTTTGCAGGCAAAAAAAAAATCTGCCTCAAAATTCCTTAAAGAATTTTGAGGCAGATTTTGACCTGCCCACACTATCTTGCGGCGTTTTTTTGCTGCGTTTTTTGCTCGCGGCGATTGAGGACAGCAGACAAAAAACGCAGCGAAAAATGCATTTTCTGCCTCCCATTGATTTAGATGGGAGGTCAGAGGCGGAACCGCGGCAAGAAAGGACGTGCTGCTTTTTCTTTTTTCCGCAACTGGCTCCCATTGATTTCAGATTAAATCAATGGGAGGCGGTTTTGGAAGTTTTTGGGTGCTGATTCTGACGCAGCGTCCGAGTCAATATCAAGGCCCAAAAACTCTGCGAACTGGGCCTTATTGTTAGGGCTTATTCAGACGAACATGTAATACGTCCGTGCAACGTGTGTGATTTTCACGCGCCTTGCACGGACCTATGTTACTCTATGGTGCCGTGCAGACTGTCAGTGATTTTCACGCAGCGTGTGTCCGTGTGTCCGCTGCGTAAAACTCACGACATGTCCTATATTTGTGCATTGTTCGCGCATCACGCACCCATTGAAGTCAATGGGTGCGTGAAAATCACGCCCAGCACTTCCGCAGCCGTATAAACTATGAATGAAATTAGAAAAGCACCACGTGCTACAAACATACAAACAGAGTGTCATAATGATGGCGGCTGCGCGAAAATCACGCAGCCGCGCATCATACGCTGCTGACACACGGAGCTGTTATGGACCTTTTGCATGCGCAAAACGCCACGTTTTTTGCGCGTGCAAAAAGTACACGCTCGTGTAAATCCGGCCTTAGGGTAGGAACACACTAGGCATGAACGCTGCGGATTTTATGCAACACATTTTATTGTGGAAAATCCGTAGCGTATCACAGTCGCAGCAGAGTGGGTGAGATATGAACAAATCTCATTCACACGCTGCAAAAATAATGGACCTGCAGTGTGGCTTTGGCTTTTTAAGCCGCAGCGTGTCAATGTATTCTGTGGAATCGCTGCTCCTCTGTTGCGGAAATGCTGCGGTTCTGCCGCAAAAATCACACATGAGAAGAAAAAAAAGGTACTTTTTTAAATTGATAAAGTTTAGACTTGCCCCGGCCGTAGTCCTGGTGACGCGATCCTCTATTCTTAGCGCAGCCCGGCCTCCTGTCATGACGTTTCATCCCATGTGACTGATGCAGCGGTCACATGGTCTACAGCGTCATCCCAGGAGGCGGGGCTAGGTTCAGAAGAGAGAGATGCGTCACCAGGACTACGGCCCTGGCAAGTCTAAACTTTTTTTTCCCTGCAGGATTCCCGCAGCGGACATGCCTCACCAAACCTGCGCCACTATTTGGTGCGGTTTTGCTGGCAGAATTCCCTGCGGCTCCCGGGATAAGCTGTGTAGTTTTACTCAGCATATCCGCCTAGTGTGTTCCTTATGATGTCGCTCCTGGAGCTGCTGCCGGTCTCTAAATAGGCAGTTGGTTCAGTAGAATTTGGAATTATTTTTTTTTGTGAACCAGCTTAAAAAAATACAAAACTTTTGTGTTAGGGCCTGTTCACATCACTGTTCGCTTCCGCTCCGGGGTTCCGTCTGAGGTTTATGTCGGGTGAACCCCGCAACGGAAAGTGAAAGTGATAGCACAGCTTCCGTTTCAGTCACCATTGATCTCAATGGTGACGGAAACATCGCTAATGGTTTCCGTTCGTCAACATTCCGGCAGGTTTTCGGACGGAATTAATAGCGCAGTCGACTGCGCTAATGGTGATGGAAACGGAAGCTGTGCTATCACTTTCACTTTCCGTTGCGGGGTTCACCCGACAGAAACCTCAGAAGGAACCCCGGAGCGGAAGCGAACAGTGATGTGAACAGGCCCTAACACAAAAGTTTTGTATTTTTTTAAGCTGGTTCACAAAAAAAAATAATTCCAAATTCTACTGGACCAACTGCCTATTTAGAGACAGGCAGCAGCTCCAGGAGCGACATCATAAGGGACACACTAGGCGGATATGCGGAGTAAAACTCCACAGCTTATCCCGGGAGCCGCAGGGAATTCTGCCAGCAAAACCGCACCAAATAGTGGCGCAGGTTTCGTGAGGCATGTCCGCTGCGGGAATCCTGCAGGGAAAAAAAAGTTTAGACTTACCCCGGCCGTAGTTTAAGTGACGCATCTCTCTCTTCTGAACGTAGCCCCGCCTCCTGGGATGACGCTGTAGACCATGTGACCGCTGCAGCGGTCACATGGGATGAAACGTCATGACAGGAGGCCGAGCTGCGCTAAGAATAGAGGATTGCGTCACCAGGACTACGGCCGGGGCAAGTCTAAACTTTTTTATAAATTTAAAAAAGTGCCTTTTTTTTTTTTTCTCATTTGTGATTTTTGCGGCAGAACCGCAGCATTTCTGCAACAGAGGAGCAGCGATTCCACAGAATACATTGACAAAGCCAAAAAGCCACACTGCAGGTCCATTATTTTTGCAGCGTGTGGATGAGATTTGTTCAAACCTCATCCCCTCTGCTGCGACTGTAATACGCTGCGGCTTTTCCACAATAAAATGTGTTGCATAAAATCCGCAGCGTTCATGCCTGGTGTGTTCCTACCCTAAGGCCGGATTTACACAAGCGTGTGCTTTTTGCGCGCGCAAAAACGTGGCGTTTTGCGCTTGCAAAAGGTCCATAACAGCTCCGTGTGTCAGCAGCGTATGATGCGTGGCTGCGTGATTTTCGCGCAGCCGCCATCATTATGACACTCTGTTTGTATGTTTGTAGCACGTGGTGCTTTTCTGTTTTCATTCATAGTTTATACGGCTGCGGAAGTGCTGGGCGTGATTTTCACGCACCCATTGACTTCAATGGGTGCGTGATGCGCGAACAATGCACAAATATCGGACATGTCGTGAGTTTTACGCAGCGGACACACGGACACACGCTGCGTGAAAATCACTGACAGTCTGAACGGCCCCATAGAGTAACATAGGTCCGTGCGAGGCGTGTGAAAATCACACACGTTTCACGGACGTATTACACGTTCGTCTGAATAAGCCCTAACAATAAGGCCCAGTTCAGAGTTTTTGGGCCTTGATATTGACTCGGACACTGCGTCAGAATCAGCACCAAACGACTTCCAAAACCGCCTCCCATTGATTTAATCTGAAATCAATGGGAGCCAGTCGCGGAAAAAAGAAAAAGCAGCACGTCCTTTCTTGCCGCGGTTCCGCCTCTGACCTGCCATCGAAATCAATGGGAGGCAGAAAATGCATTTTTCGCTGCGTTTTCTGTCTGCTGTCCTCAATCGCTGCAGGCAAAAAACGCGGCAAGATAGTGTGGGCAGGTCAAAATCTGCCTCAAAATTCGGTGCGTGGTTCCAGGCGGTCGCCGGTGCGCATGCGCGGGAGTTTGCGGGTGCGCGTGATCGGTCGCACGGGCGGCGGTGTTTGACGGCCCCCATGCTACCCAGGGCCGCCATCAGGGGGGGTATTAGGGGTACTGATGTGAGAGGCCCGGCCAAACCTAATTGAAAGGGGGGCCCGCAGCTCATGACATTCTTTTGGTGAAAAAAACGGGCCCCATTGCAGGGGCCTGTTTTTTTTCTACCAAAGGCAAGTCGCGGCAGTTTGCCGGGCCCCCCTTTCAATTAGGTTTGGCCGGGCCTCTCACATCAGTACCCCTAATACCCCCCCTGATGGCGGCCCTGGGTACCATGAAATAGTACTGGACGGAGTACCGTTAACAGGCGGTGCCACGGTAGGGGGGCCCAGAAAATGTAGCTGTAGGGGGCCCTGAAATTCCTGATGGCGGCCCTGTACCTGGTTATGCCTGATATGCAAGCAAGAAAATATGTACTAAAGTGCAGTGTGCAGGTAATGGCATGCTATTAAAGCTATACTGTGCTATGGGAAATATATAAATGCAAAGCACTTTTTTGGAGATAAATGGATGCAAGGCAGGACATGCAATGATAACCAGTACAATAGTGCAATAGAGGCCTAGTTCTTGTGCGAGGAAAATGCTATCAACCCTCCAAAATTGTAAAAAAAAAAAGTAGCAGACTTTCTGCTGCGGCAAAAACGCACCATTTTCTGCAGAAAATGGTGCGTATTTTGCTGTGTTTTTCTTAATGTTGGGGGATAGTGATATCTCCTCTATAAAATGCAGCAATTCAGTCCACTTTCCGCAGCAGGAATTGACATGCTGCAGTCCGAAAAATACGCACCGCAGGTCATTTCTGCTCAGAATATTTACGCAGCATGTGGATGAGATTTGTTAATACTGTATTCTGCTGCATATTTTCCATCTGCAGTTCTGGAAGGAAAATACGCAGCAATTCTGCAAAGTGTGGACGAGCCCTTACACAATCCTTTATTATTATTAAGAAAATAAATAAAGTGAATAAAAAAAAAACCATATAATTAGTCATCGCATTCGTAACAACCAGATAAAATTAAAATGTTATTAACCCCTGCACGATGAACGCCTTAAAAAATAATGCTAGAATATCTGTTTTTGTTCATTTCGCCTCACAAAAACAAGACAAAAAAAATTATCAAAAAGTCGTATGTACCCCAAATGGAACAAATGAAAGTCATCTCGCAAAAACAAGCCGTAATAAAGCTCTGTCTATGGGAAAAAAATGGAAGAGGTCTAAAATAAGTGTTTTTATTGTGCAAAAGCAGTAAAACATAAAAAAAAAAATATAAATTAGGCTTTAAGGACCCACAGAGTAAAGCTAACACATTATTTATAATGCACGGTGAATGCCGTATAAATAAAAATAACAATGGCGAAATTCCTGTTTTTTGATACCTCCCCCTCCAAAAAAAATAAGTCATTCAATACATTACATATATACAAAATTATTCCACTGAAAAATACAACTGCTACCGCAAAAAACGGCTATGTCAATGGACAATACGGCTCATACGGCTACGTCAATGGAAAAATAAAAAGTTATGGCTACCGGATTGCAAAGATAAAAAACTAAAGGAAAACAAAAGAAAAAAAAAGCTGAGTCCTTAAGTCCCAAATGAGGCTGCAATTAAAGGGGTTCTGCAATGCCAGACACAGCTCATGGACAAGAGTGGTGCTGTTTTAAGAAAAAAAAAAAAGCAGATGCCTATTTTTTCATCTCAGACTACCCTCCCAAGCCCTGTGAGATATTTGATTCTAGTCAATATTTATTTTGAGATTTTGAAAAACCATGATATTATTCACACAGAGTTTTTTGCAGGCGGAAAATCTGCCTCAAAAATCTGTTTGTAAGGGCAGATTCAGACGAACGTTGTGTTTTTGCGCGCGCAAACAACGCGGCGTTTTGCGCGCGCAAAAACCATTTGACAGCTGAGTGTGTCATCCGTGTATGATGCGCGGCTGCGTGATTTTCGGGCAGCCGCCATCATAGAGATGAGGCTAGTCGACGCCCGTCACTGTCCAAGGTGCTGAAAGAGCTAACTGATCGGCAGTAACTCTTTCAGCACCCTCGACAGTGAATGCCGAACACAATATACAGCAACCTGTTAAAAAAAAAGAAAAAGTTCGTACTTACCGAGAACTTCCCTCCCGGCCGTTGCCTTGGTGACGCGTCATTGGTGACGCGCCTCTCTTGACATCGGGCCCCACCTCCCTGGATGACGCGCCAGTCCATGTGACCGCTGCAGCCTGTGCTTGGCCTGTGATTGGCTGGAGCTGTCACTTGGACTGAATTGTCATCCTGGGAGGTCAGACTGGAGGAAGAAGCCGGGAGTTTTTTTTTTACAGGTTCATGTATATTGGGATCGGAAGTCACTGTCCATGGTGCTGAAACAGTTTAACTCTTTCAGCACCCTGGACAGTGACTATCTCCTGACGTCGCGTACCGGAATTTTTTTTGCCGGGTTCGGCCAAAACGAGTTCGGCCGAACCCAGGGAAATTTGGTTCGGTTGTCCGGGTTCGCTCATCTAAAAAGACACTCCGTTTGGATGTTTGGAAACAGAAAAGCACGTGGTGCTTTTCTGTTTACATTCATCCTTTTGACAGCTGGTGCGCTGTTTCAGTCGGTTCGCACGGAAGTGCTTCCGTGCGACCTGCGTGGTTTTCACGCACCCATTGACTTCAATGGGTGCGTGATGCGCGAAATACGCGGAGATATTGAACATGTCGCGTTTTTTGCGCAGCTGACAAACGCTGCACAAAAAGCACGGACTGTCTGTACTGCCCCATAGACTTGTATTGGTCTGTGCGTGGCGCGTGAAAACCACGTGGCCCGCACGGACCGAATACACGTTCGTGTGAATCCCCCCTAAGTTTGAGGCAGATTTTCCTCTGCCTGCACGACGATTTTCGCGGAGAAAAACGGCCTCCGCCTCCCATTGAAATCAATGGGAGGCATTTTTGGCCGGTTTTTGGCGAGTTTTGCGGCTCGGTTTCCGCGTAAAAAAACTAGTGAAAAAACTCTGTGTGAATCCAGCCTAAGGGCTTATTCAGACGAACGGGATATACGTCCATGCAACGCGCGTGATTTTCACGCGCGTCGCATGGGCCTATATTAGTCTAGGGGGCCGTGCAGACAGGTGTGTGATTTTTACGCAGCGTGAGTCCGCAGCGCAAAAGTCACAACGTGTCCGTTCTTTGGGCTTATTTCACGCATCATGCACCCATTGAAGTCAATGGGTGTGTGAAAATCACGCATGCCACACGGAAGCACTTCCGTGGGACGAGCGTGATTCGCGCAACAGCTATGAAAAGGATGAATGAAAACAGAAAAGCACCACGTGCTTTTCTGTTTACAAACATCCAAACGGAGTGTCATAATGATGGCAGCTGCGAGAAAAGCACGCAGCTGCGCATCATACGGGGCTGACACACGCAGCTGTCAAGTGCCTTTTGCGCGCGCAAAACGCCGCGTTTTGCACGCGCAAACGCACACGCTCTTGTGAATCCGGCCTTAAGTCATCAATTATTGTTTACAAAATTGGTAGCAAAAATATTTTCAGGTGTTGGCAGGCTTAAACTCTATTATTTTGAATTGTTTTAATAATGAATATAAGCATATTTGCAACTTCTCTTTTGTGCTACATGAGAGTATGTATAATTTGTGGCAAAATTGCTATAAATAGCAATAAAAAAAAAATTGACAAAATGAACATTTTGCCTTGAAAATCATCACGCCAGAAAAAAAGGGATATTTAACAAAATCAGGCTTAAATACTTTTTCATTATTTTCTTTTTAAATTATATAAATTATCAAATGATCAATTACATCATAATAAGTATTTTATATTATTAGAATCATAATAATAATAAAAATAATGCAATAATTTAATATTTTACAAAATAGTATATAATAATATAAGTAATAATAATAATGCAATACAAAAGTAAATAATTATTTTATAAAATAATATATAATAATAATAACAACAACAACAACAATAATAATAAGTACAACAACAACATAACAACAACAACAACAACAACAATAATATAATAATAATGATGACGATGATAATAATAATAATCCAATAATTAAATATATTATAAAACAATATACAATAATGAAAGTGCTAATAATAATAATGCAATAATAAAATATTTTTTTAAATAGTATATAATAATATAAATAATAATAATAATAACAACAATAATGCAATAATAAAAACAATAATATAATAATAATAGTAATGATAAATAGCAACACAACCCCCAAAACCACACTATTATATATATATATATATATATACATATATATATATATATATATATATATACAACCAACAACACAACCCCCAAAACCGCGCACAATTTTATATACATATATATATATATATATATATATATATATATATGTGTATATATATATATATATATATATATATATACATATATATATATATATATATATATATATATATACATATATATATATATACAATACTATTAGATCTAATTTATAGTAACATAAATTTTATCTATTTGGACAAATATAAAAAAAAATAACAGTGAATTTGCTGTTTTTTTGAAAGGGCAAAAACTCTTAAAATATACAGTATCAGGCCACATACAGAGAAGGACATTACAGATGGCCTGGGAGGGAATAAATATGGCACAGACAGGGAAAGTTTTGATGCCAGGAAGTAGCTGGATTAATTGGAGAACCTGTTTTGAGGACATTATTGACCAGCTATGCTAATAATAGTAACAGGGTATTGTCAACCTTGTAGTCTTCTTCATGAAAAGAATGGCTGTCACAATTAGAGAAATAGCCATTGACGCGATGTAATTGCTGTGGGAGTAAAGATACATGATCAAAATTTCTTTTGGTCATTGTGCAAAATCCGCAGAGACTAAATTACAGTTTATAAGCAGATGCTTATGTCGTAGCATTTTAAACACAGTTTTTCCAAAAACATATAGATGTGCAGAATCTGAGCATTTGTCTACTGTAGAAAAGTTTACCAAATAGGCCCAAAAAATGTATGCATGTGTGTGTGTGTATATATATATATATATATATATATATATATATATATACAGTTAGGTCCAGAATTATTTGGACAGTGAAACAAGTTTTGGCATTTTAGCTGTTTACCAAAACATATTGAATATACAGTTATATGATCAATATGGGCTTAAAGTGCAGACTCTCAGCTTTAATTTGAAGATATTCACATCCTAATTTGAGGAGGGGTTTAGGAATTACAGCTCTTTAATACGTAGCTGCCTCTTTTTCAAGGGACCAAAGGTAATTGGATAATTATCTCAAAAGCTATTTAATGAGCTTCATGGGCTATTCCCTTGTTAATCCATCATCAATTAAGCAGGTAAAAGGTCTGGAGTTGATTCCAGGTGTGGAATTTGCATTTAGAAGCTGTTGCTGTGAACCCACAACATGAGGTCAAAGGAGCTCTCAATGCAAGTGAAACAGACCATCGTTAGGCTGAAAAAAGTGAAGAAATCCATAAGTGAGAGAGCACAAATGTTAGGAGTGGCCAAATTAACAGTCTGGTGCATTCTTGAATAAAAAAAGAGCGCACCGGTGATCTCATGAACTCCAAAAGGCCTGGACGTCCACGGAAGACAACAGTGGTGGATGATCGCAGAATCCTTTCCATGGTGAAGTGATACCCCTTCACAACATCTACCCAAGTGAAGAACACTCTCCTGGAAGTAGGTGTATCAGTATCTAAGTCTACCATAAAGAGAAGACTTCATGATAGCAGATACAGAGGGTTCACCACAAGGTGCAAACCATTATTCAGCCTCAAAAATAAAAAAGGCCAGATTAAACTTTGGCAAACATCTAAAGAAGCCAGCCCAGTTCTGGAACAACATTTTTTGGACAGATGAAACTAAGATCAACCTGTAGCAGAATGATGGGAGGAAAAAAGTATGAAGGAGGCTTGGAACGGCTCATGATCCAAAGCACACCACATCCTCTGTAAAACATGGTGGAGGCAGTTTGATGGCATGGGCATGCATGGCTGCCAAAGGCACTGGGTCACTGGTGTTTATTGATGATGTGACTGAAGACAGAATAAGAATTCCGAAGTGTTCAGGGATATACTTTCTGCTCAGATTCAACCACATGCAGCAAGGTTGATTGGACGTCGCTTCACAGTACAGATGGACAGTGACCCAAAACATACTGCGAAAGCAACCCCTGAAGACAGCTGCAGTAAAGGCTTGGCAAATCATCACAAAGGAGGAAACCCAGCGTTTGGTGATGTCCATGGGTTTCAAACTTCAGGCAGTCATTGCCTGCAAAGGATTCTCTACAAAGCACTAAAAAAAAAAACATTTTATTTATGGTAATGTTAATTTGTCCAATTATTTCTGAGCCCTGAAATGAGGAGGCTGTGTAGAAAAATGGTTGCAATTCCTAAACATTTCGCAGGATATTTTTGTTCAACCCCTTGAATTAAACCTGAAAGTCTACACTTCAATTGCATCTCAGTTGTTTAATTTCAAATCCAATATGGTGGATGCAGAGCCCAAATCATGAAGATTGTGTCACTGTCCAAATAATTATGGACCTGACTTTATATATATATATATATATATATATATATATATATATATATATAT
Organism: Rhinoderma darwinii; assembly: GCF_050947455.1. Classification (NCBI taxonomy): domain Eukaryota; kingdom Metazoa; phylum Chordata; class Amphibia; order Anura; family Rhinodermatidae; genus Rhinoderma; species Rhinoderma darwinii. The sequence continues at coordinate 584,079,694 of NC_134687.1, read as the reverse complement.
ATATATATATATATACATATATATCTATATATGTATATATATATATCTATATATATATATATATATATATATATATATCTATATAGATATATATTTATCTAAATCTATCTATCTATATATATATATATATATATATATATACACTACCGTTCAAAAGTTTGGGGTCACCCAGACAATTTTGTGTTTTCCGTGAAAACTCACATTTATATTTATCAAATGAGTTGCAAAATGACTAGAAAATATAGTCAAGACATTGACAAGGTTAGAAATAATGATTTTTATTTGAAATAATAATTTTCTCCTTCAAACTTTGCTTTCGTCAAAGAATGCTCCATTTTCAGCAATTACAGCATTGCAAACCTTTGGCATTCTAGCTGTTAATTTGCTGAGGTAATCGGGAGAAATTTCACCCCATGCTTTCAGAAGGCCCTCTCACAAGTTGGATTGGCTTGATGGGCACTTCTTGCGTACCATACGGTCAAGCTGCTCCCACAACAGTTCTATGGGGTTGAGATCTGGTGACTGCGCTGGCCACTCCATTACAGATAGAATACCAGCTGCCTGCTTCTTCCCTAAATAGTTCCTGCATAATTTGGAGGTTTGCTTTGGGTCATTGTCCTGTTGTAGGATGAAATTGGCTCCAATCAAGCGCTGTCCACAGGGTATGGCATGGCGTTGCAAAATGGAGTGATAGCCTTCCTTATTCAAAATCCCTTTTACCTTGTACAAATCTCCCACTTTACCAACACCAAAGCAACCCCAGACCATCACATTACCTCCACCATGCTTGACAGATGGCGTCAGGCACTCTTCCAGCATCTTTTCAGTTGTTCTGCGTCTCACAAATGTTCTTCTGTGTGATCCAAACACCTCAAACTTCGATTCGTCTGTCCATAACACTTTTTTCCAATCTTCCTCTGTCCAATGTCTGTGTGCTTTTGCACATATTAATCTTTTCCTTTTATTAGCCAGTCTCAGATATGGCTTTTTCTTTGCCACTCTGCCCTGAAGGCCAGCATCCCAGGGTCGCCTCTTCACTGTAGACGTTGACACTGGCGTTTTGCGGGTACTAGTTAATGAAGCTGCCAGTTGAGGACCTGTGAGGCGTCTATTTCTCAAACTAGAGACTCTAATGTACTTGTCTTGTTGCTCAGTTGTGCAGCGGGGCCTCCCACTTCTCTTTCTACTCTAGTTAGAGCCTGTTTGTGCTGTCCTCTGAAGGGAGTAGTACACTCCGTTGTATGAAATCTTCAGTTTCTTGGCAATTTCTCGCATGGAATAGCCTTCATTTCTAAGAACAAGAACTGTCTAGTTTCACATGAAAGCTCTCTTTTTCAAGCCATTTGGAGCCATTTGGAGAGTTTAATCGAACCCACAAATGTAATGCTCCAGATTCTCAACTAGCTAAAAGGAAGGTCAGTTTTATAGCTCCTCTAGACAGCAAAACTGTTTACAGCAGTGCTACCATAATTGCACAAGGGTTTTCAAGTGTTTTCTAATCATCCATTAGCCTTCTAACACAGTTAGCAAACACAATGTACCATTAGAACACTGGAGCGATGGTTGCTGGAAATGGGCCTCTATACACCTATGTAGGTATTGCATTATAAACCAGATGTTTGCATCTAGAATAGTAATTTAGCACATTAACAATGTATAGAGTGTATTTCTGATTAATTTAATGTTATCTTCATTGAAAAAAACTGTGCTTTTCTTGCAAAAATAATTTCTAAGTGACCCTAAACTTTTGAACGGTAGTATATATATATATATATATATATATATATATATATATATATATTATATATGTATCCATGTATATATATATATATCCATATATATGTATGAATATAGTGAGTGGGACCACCACTATTCTTGAGAAATAGCAGATCCCAGTTTCTATTCTTTCATGCATCTGTTCTTTCTATTGAAATAAAAGGGGTTAGGGAATCCAAGGATTGCTCTAGAGATGTCCGGCACCTACTGATTTGTTAGTTATGGAGATATCCCTTTAAGTGTTACTCAGTATTGTAATATGGTTGAGTGATACTGTTAACAGACCATTCAGCTAAATTCCTTTTGGCAGTATTCCCAAGTTTGGAAATTTTTCATGTTGAAAACCTTATATTTCAAAGATTGGCAAATTCACAGATACTACAGTACTGTGAGTGCATCTTCTAATGCTTCTTTCCCCTTCTAATTATTACATTTTGGACAGTTTTCAAATGGAAATGCATTCTCGCACTTTTATGAATGCCCCTAAGAGCTAGAAATGAAGATATGTCTGTCATACCGTGAGTGGCTATTCCCAGTCAAATATAATATTTCTCCCTCCTCCTTATTGTTCCTTCTCAATATAACACCTATAGTTGACTTAGAAAATGGCAGTAATAGAAACTTAATACTAGTAGGTTTGACATTTTCTCTCTGCTAATGTTGATTCATTATATCTTATTTTAGAGAAACTAAAATATACAAACTCTTCCCACTTAAATAATGCAGCACTACATGTTAGGTCATATGAGAAAAATACAGTAGGTAAATGGTGGTTAAAGGCTATGTACAATTCTACACTGTATAATTTTGTGTATGCAGCTCTCATGCAGACCTATGTATCACCATGGTTGCAGACTTGAAACAAACCCTGTGTATATTCTGAACCTACAGTTATTTACATGCTGAAATTATTTCTAAATACCAATGGTTCTTTATTTATAAACCAAAGAACAATAGTGGAAGTTAAATTATTTCATAACCAACTGGTACAAAAACAAAATAAAGTTGAGAAGTCTTAAAAGCAATATGTCTTTGGGTCTTCATTTGTCTTGTCGTCTTGGATCCACAGTGTAATTATCATCTACTGGGCTATACAAACTTGTACTCAAAAAATGAAAATAGAGCAAAAAACATACCCTATGGGGCTGGAAAATGTAACCCGTTAGAGTCCACCAATACGCCTTTTACGTCGGTTACTATTTGGTTTTAGGCTAGGCCTAGTCTATGTTACGGTGGCCTAGTCTATGTCCTGTACATGTGTCCTGTGTAGGCTGGAGATGGTGCTCAGCTGTCGGATGTCAGATGGGGTTCTGCTTTAATGGTGGCATTGCTGGAGTTTTCCATTCCCACCCAAAAATGTTAATAAAAATATATCAAAAGATTATATGTATCCCAAAATAGTGCAATATATTATAAAGATGGAAGCTGATAACACGGGATTACGCCATTGACAATAGATGATGGACACAGCTCATCCTACTTTCCCACAGTGACCTCTGCACGTGTCACAGAGCATGCCCACAACACTCTCTCCACAGGGGAACGCTGATTGGTTTCAGTAGGTGCCTATCACATTTGTGTGTGGCAGGCACCGTTCCCTCACCAATGTACTTAAAGGAAAGCACAAACCAAATCCAGACACCGACTTTACTGCTACTATTAGTAGCTAGGATACAATGTTTAATTAGTTGTACAATGAAATGTAAAGGCATTGCATTAATTTATTTTTTTTACCCATAAAGTGCATCCCTTTAATGTTGACCAGGGCAGCCACCTACTGCACCTATCCTTAATCTCAGCACTGACCAAGAGGATCTTTATTAGACAATGACCACTAAGAAAAAAAATCGAAATCAATTTGGTCTGACTGCCACTTGAGCTCGCTACTATTAATTCCTTTGAGATTTGTAAGCAAAAAAACAAAACAAAAACGTCACTTTTAAGTATTTAGTACATTTTATAACTTCTACGTGTAGCTCTTTATAATCTTCTTTTTACTAGATGTGTGTCTATTTACTCTGTCAGTCTCCATAAAATACTTTGTAATTACTAGAGATAAGTGAATCATTTAAAAAATAACCTAAAATGTTTATGGGTAGGAAAACTTAATTTGATGACAAAAATGCTGTTTTATGACACAACTTTAATATTTGCCAGTGTTTACATTTCTTTTCCCGCTAAGTGCTTTGTTAACTGGTTAGATTCCTAAAATACAAGGCTATGCAGAAATATTTTCTCACCTCAATATATTCCTTATTATTGCATATTTGTCACACAGACGTTTTCTGATCTTTAAAAAGCTTTGTTCATTTAAAAAAAAATAAAATAAATGACCGCACAATTGTATCCAAAGAGAACTTTGTGGGGGTACTTATTCAACAGAGTTCCTGACTGCTAAAATGGGTATTCCCACCCTGTCCTACCCACAGCCGCTTTGCTCCAATCACTGAGTTATAATGTAACCAGGTTTTCCAGAAACAGCCACGCGCGTTTTACTACTCTGTTTCTGGAACTCCTATACAGGTGAATGGAAGATATTGATACAGCACAGCATAGCACACGAGCTACGCTGTTTACGGAACTCAGGGGCTACGGAAACATTGTATCTCGCTGTGCTACGCTATTTCCATAACTTTCATTTACTTCTTTGGGAGTTTCCGGACCAGCAAAACTCGCTCGGCTGTTTCTGAAATAGCACAGCGGCAGAAGGTAGAACGGAGGTCAGGGAGCCCCATTCTAGAAATTGCTGCGGGTCCCAAGGGTGGAACCCGCATCTATCGGACATTTATGCCATATCCTGTTCCCTTTAAGAATGGATATGCAAATAACGCATTGCTCAGTCATCCTCTTTGGAATGTCAATATCTTCTTCAAAGATGTTTGTATGTAACAGAGGCCGCACGACTTGATGTTCTAAATTGGTTCATGATTCTAAGCTGGCTGGACATTTAGGCATTAAAAAGATTCAAGAACTTCTTTTGTGTTCCTTTTCAAGGCCAAGCTTTAAGAAGAATATCCCAAAATATGTTTCATGTGTGGTTTGTGTTCAAAATAAAACGTTACACTCTTCTCCTATAACCCCTTAGTATATACCAAAGCATTATTGCCTGTCAGTGTAACTCTGACAGGCAATCTATTCTGGCACGTCCCAATAGCCATATGCCCAGGGCAGACCTGGGGGCTTTTGCCCGTGGCTGCCATAACAACCAATCGGAGGCCTGCGATTGCATTTCCAGGCTGCCGCTGGGTGACAGAGGGAGCTCACTCCCTCTGTAAACAAGTTAAATATTGACCGCGGCATTTAACGGGCAAATGGCCGCAATCAAAGTAAACTTCGATCGTGGTTGTTGGAGCAGGAGCCCAACTGTCTGATGACCCACGCAGGGCTTAGACTGGGCCGCTGTGAAAAGGCGACGGCCTAGCCTAAGGCCCCTTAGCGACCGCCGCGAAAAGGCGTATTGGTGGTCACTAAGGGGTTAAGTTTGCTACAGCCACTTCCCATTACATCTTGCAACTGGGGCTTGATTGACCCAAAACTAAGGCTGGGTTCACACACCCTATTTACGGACGTAATTCGAGCGTTTTAACCACGAATTACGTCCGAAAATACTGCTCCAATGCGCCGGCAAACATCTGCCCATTCATTTGAATGGGCTTTACGAAGTTCTGTGCCAACGGTCATTTTTTTTACGCGCCGCTGTCAAAAGACGGCGCGTAAAAAAGACGCCCGTGTCAAAGAAGTGCCTGTCACTTCTTGGGATGTAATTGGAGCCGTTTTCCATTTACTCCATAGAAAAACTGCTCCAATTACGTCCGTAATGGACGCTGCGAAAAACGCCTGCACTTGCCTTTACATCTGAAATTCCGGAGCTGTTTTCTCCTGAAAACAGCTCCGTAATTTCAGGCGTATCGGAAGTCTACGTGTGAACATACCCTAAAGGAATAAACATCATTCTGGTTGTTGTAGAAAATTTCACAGAGATGGCCCATTTTATCCCAATCAAGGGAATACCAACTGCAGACAATCTGCCGAACTAATGGTTCGGGATGTATTCACATTACATGGATAATGTAGTTTCTGATGGAGGGGTACAGCTCACTTACAAATTCTGGAAAAGCTTCTGCTCTGCTATTGAGATAAAAATTTTCTTCTGCCTTTCGTCCTCAAACGTACAAATGAAAATAACTGATCAAACTCTTGAACAGCACCTTAGCTGAATCATTAGTTATCTTCATGATGACTGGTTGGATTATTCACCCACAGTTGAGTTTGCATATAATAACTTCAAGCATAGTTTAACATAACACAGTCCTTTCTATGCTACTACATTCATTCACCCAGTTTCTATTCCTGATTTACGAATTTCTACCTTTATACCAGCAATGGCTGAACAATTGACAACATTGCAAAACTTTCAAAAAAAGACTATTGAGAGTTTGCTCGTTGCTCAAAACCAATTTAAACAGGCTGCAGATAAATACCAGAAAGCAACTCCTACTTTTCATGTAGGGGACAAAGTGTGGCTTTCCACAAAAAGTTAAAGCTTAAAATACCTTCTCCAAAATTGGACCAGAAATGTATTGGGCAGTTTTAAAGGGGTTGTTCGAGTTGGGGACTATTATTTATACCGATGACCTATCCACAGGATAGGTCATCAGTATAGGATCGGTGGGGGTCTGACACCCGGACCGATCAGGTGTTCCGGCTACCTCCGGGCGCCAGAAGCTATGTAGGGTTGGTGCCGGAAGCAGAAGGTTTCCGACCACTGTATAGCGACCATGCTGCAGTACTGCAGCTCTGCTCCTATTGAAGTGAACACTGCATAACATCCGGTGCCTGGGGGCAGCCAAAACGGCTGATCGTGTTGGTCCGGGTGTCGGACCCACACCGATCATATTCTGATGACCTATCCTGATGACCTATCCCCTTTACTGTATGGACCTGGGGTCTGAATTTGCATAGGGATCTGATCTGGGGTATGGAACAATTTTGGGGGTATAGTGTCGGAATTTTTGTGTTTCTATTGAGGCTGGAAATGGCTGCAGAAGCGAGGGCCTCATCAGGAAACTCTGCAGTTATCAGGGGAAGTCTCCATAATGGTCTGTGTCAGATGGAGAAGAAAAGAAAACTACTCCCATCAGAGAAGACGTTACGTGTGAGTCACTGGATTTAGAGAGGATCTGTCCCCTCTCCTGACATGTCTGTTACAGATAATCCTTGAATTCCACATAAAGTTTTTGTGAAGCCCAGGACTAATAGACAAATGCATGATACCATTCCCATTGTCAGGAGGAAGTGTCCCTACACAGTGTGACGCTGTCAGCGATGGTTGGAGGTGGTCAGTATATAGGGACACGGCCCTTTGGCAAGGGGAATCATAACACCCATTTGTCAATGCTCGCACAGAAAGGTGATGTTCACTATAGACATGGCACGGCAGGGTGGTGGTGGAGAAGAGGGGTCCAAGTTTGGGGAACAGCCCAGAGGCTATGGTCTACTTAATCCACCACTGAGTGTAAGTGAGTATTTTGGACAAAATATCAACTAATACCTCAATTTTATCTTTTTTTTTTCCGAATGCGGTCTGGCCTTCTGATGTTTGTGGAGAATAGGGTGACAGTACTTTGTGTGGTAGACTTGGAAGGTAATATCTAATATTAAGGGGATAACTAATAGACTGTATGCCAGAATAGGGCACTACACATAACAGTGTGACTGTCACCCTATAGAGGCCTTATCTGTGTGCAATTGTAATAGTACGCAGCTACCCCTCATAGATGATAGACATGTTAGTGGGTGCTCATCAGTATTTCAGCTTTCCGAGATCCTGCTTTCTGACACTGTATGCCGCCGGTGTTTATGAATTATAGCTGTATACACCATCTATGTAGTTGTAGGTGTATACTGCTATAATTCCTAGCTTTGGTGGCATAAAGTGTAAAAAAAACAATATCTCAAAATAACTAGCAAGATCTTGCGTTCTGACACCGTTTGCCGCTGGAGCAACTTATAGCAGTATACCCCTCTACCTACTGCTGCTTCTAGTAGTTTCTGATGAACACAAGTGCTTTGGGTAGTCAACAGTATTAGTTACCAGTAGAAGAGATTGGTATCCCACACTGCAATTTCAGTTGCTCTATGGAAAGGGTCTTTAATTCAGAAAACGTCAAGTGTAAATCTGATTGAATTTAAAAAATTGTGGCATCGACTGTATTCGTCTCAAAGGTTAAAAATGAATGTTAAGGAAATCAAACACCTTTAAATTTGTATCTGAAAACGATGATGAGGTATTGGATATGAGGTAAAAAGGCAGAAGTATTAGTAGGACAAGTTCCCTAGGGGGACTAAAAAAAAAAGTAAAACGCAGTTACATAAAGTTTTTTAAATGTTCCAAAATAAAACGTTACACTCTTCTCTTTTTTTCTTATTAGTGTTAGGACAACCGTGATTAAATCTGACAAAACCGGTAATTTGATTTGTGACTAAGGTCTTTGCTTAATTAATGTTGAACTGCTAGTGAACCTCCTATGAAAACATGGTGCATTTGTTTTTTGACCATTTTTGAAATATAAGGAAACACACATTTATTATTGAGATGAATGAATACTCTAACTTCCTGGGCAATGTGCACTTGTGTTTTTTATGTTGTAATTAATCTTTTGTTTTTATTTAATTTCTTCATGTCACAGTAATAATTTACAGAGTTTTTGAAAAGGTGCGAGTTTACTACTTCTTAATTTGCAGAAAAGCAAATGGAAACGTTTTCTTTAGAGAATAAAACTTGTAATTTTCCCCATACTTGGCTCAAATTACTTTGAGGTCATCCAAATTTTATCTGGTTTATGTGGATAATGTGCTACGTCACACATAGAGCAATCTCAAAATGTTATGCAAAATATCAGAGCATAGAATTATTGCAGGCCATTATTATCACTTTTACAATAGGCATATTGTTCTGCCAGACTATTGAATGTACGGCAGATATTGAATCAACTTCATACATGTTTGTTTCTTATAATAAGAAGTTGTCCTTGAGGTTTGAATCTGAGATCAACAACTAAATCCAAAGTTCACGTAACACAATACTTTGAGTACAATAGTTATCAATGTTGAAATATAAAATTTCTGTTATTTTGGTTCCTACATTTTTATAATAGTTTATTCATTGAATATCATGAATAATGTCAGAAAACTAGAGGTCGACATTTATGTTTTCTTGTTGTCATATACAATTCCAAGGTATAAAGATATGTATATGAATAAACTACTTAGAAATCACTTTCTGAAACTTAGTAAGCACCTTCATCATCAATCGAATCTAAGGCCTGGCTACAATACTGTTATAGGAAAAGGAATGTTGGTAACCATTACAAACATGCAGATCAAGACTGTAGCGTCCATGGCCACGGACCATCGGGATTACTCACCCCCGGCGGCCGCAGCCATAGATCTGTGAGCACTGGCCCGCATCTCCTCCCCAGGAGACGCCAGCGCTTACTTCCACTCCGGTCCGCTGTGTCCCGTAGGGTGCGCGCGCACGCTCGTGGCTGGCCTTAAAGGGCCAGTGCACGCACATGGGAATTATCATTAATTAGCCCATGATCACCCTGGACTATAAGAAGGGCCCTGCCCCTTTGTTCATTTGCCTGAGCATTGTTGTGTTTTCCTATGTTAGTCTTGAAAATGGTCCCTCAGTGTTATCTTGTTCCCGTTGTTCCTGTGCCCTGCTACCTGTACCCTGTATCCCATGCTATTTGTTCCTGTGCCTTAGTTGTGTTGTGCCACTGAGTTCCACCTGCTGTGTTAGACTATGTCTGGTGTCTGCTGTCAAGGTCCCATCTGTACCTAGTCATTGCTACTGTCTGAACCACTACAGGTACCCTTGTGCTTGGACTATTTATATATTGACTTGGTACTCTGTTGGCCAGCTGCTATCCCGCTACGACGGTACGGCCCAGTTGGTCCACATACCCACAAATCGTGACAAAGACCCATTACTCAAGAAAAAAACATAAAAAAGTTCTAAGGTGTATTATTTTTCAATGTGTCCTGTTGATCTTAAATGACATCAAAAAATATCCTGAAGAAGCAAGAAATCCAGTTGGTAAACAAACCAGAAAATAAATCCCTCTCACTCTCCCTGTAAAGAGTGCCACGAACAGTGCCCCTTAAGAGAATGCCACACACAGTGCCCCCTGTAGATAGTGTCACACAATGTCCCCTGTAGATAGTGCCACACACAGTGCCATCTTTAGATAGTTCCACACACAGTGCCTCCTGGAGATAGTGCCTAACACAGTACCATCTGTGAATTGTTCCTTACACACTGCCCCCTGTACCCCTGGTAGGTAGTGCCACATATAGTGCCCTTTATACATAGAGACACACACATTGTCCCCTGTAGATAGGGCCCCCATTTAGTTACAGTGCCCTCCAAACAATTAATAAATCTTATACTCACCTATCCCTGTTTCCATGACGAATCAAGCTTCACAGGCGCATGTCCCAGATGCCTGGTGCTAGTGACGCCACTGCTGACAACTGTATCTGAATCCTGAGGATGCAGATACAGTTAAAAATTGTGGCTCTGTCAGGGAGCAGCAATCCTTTTAATCAGGGGCGTAACTAGGAAAGACTGGGCCCCATAGCAAACTTTTGACTGGGGCCCCCCCTCCCCTGGGTGTCACACAACCCCCACCCCTGTAGATAACACCATACAGCCCCCCTCTGTAGATAGCGCCATACATCCCCCTGTAGAGAACGCCATACAGCCCCCCTGTAGATAACGCCATACTGCCCCCCTGTAGATAACGCCATACAGCCCCCCCTGTAGAGAACGCCATACAGCCCCCCCTGTAGGGAACGCCATACAGCCCCCCTGTAGGGAACGCCATACAGCCCCCCTGTAGAGAACGCCATACAGCCCCCCCCTGTAGGGAACACCATACGGCTCCCCCCCTGTAGGGAACGCCATACAGCTCCCCCCCTGTAGGGAACGCCATACAGCCACCCCCCCTGTAGGGAACGCCATACAGCGTTCCCCCCTGTAGGGAACGCCATACAGCGTCCCCCCTCCCAAAAAAATTCGACCTACAGTGTGTCCTACAAAATACATGTATCCCCTCTCCACAGGATCTCCACAGGATAGGGGATACATAAGTGATCGCTGGTAGCGATAGGGAGAACGGCGGACTGAAAGTCCCCTGAACTCTCCATGACAAACCTCTGACTTCCGGTGTCTGCGCAGCTCAATAATAATGAAAGGAGCGCTGGTCACGCATGCGCAGAAGCACGACCGGCGCTCCATTCATTTCTACGGAGCTACCGACACAGACCCCGGAAGTCCGAGGTTTGTGATGGAGAACTTCAGGGGACTTTCAGTCCCCCGTTCTCCCTATCCCTGCCAGCGATCACACATGTATCCCCTATCCTGTGGAGATCCTGTGGAGAGGGGATACATGTCTTTTGCTCTATTTTGCGCCTTCAGGACCAGACACCGTTTAGCCATTTTTAGCACGTGTTAGTTAAATGGCTATAACTTTATTTTTTGGGCTAACGACGTGATTTTTGCGACGTTTTTTTCCGTAGACAATGTAGGTTTCATTTTTTATCGTTCTTATACACACCTTTTTTGCTATTTTAGAATTTTTATTCATAAAGTTTGAAAATAATAGTAAAAAAATAAGCTTTTTTACATTTCAGCTATTTTTTTTTTGATAATAACATAGTTTTACCCTAAAATAGACCTTTTATTTGTGATCGTCATTGTCTACCGTAAATTTTTATATATTACATGTCTATATTAGGGTAATTGGGTCAGCGCTTGGGGGAACGTTTTTTTTTGGGGTGGGTATTTTATGTGTATTTATTATTTAATTTTTTTTTGCACTTTACTTTATTATTTTTTTATTACTATGGTCTGTCCCTCAAAGGTCAAAAAAGACCTTTGGGGAACTTTATATATTTTTTTTCTTTCTTTTACACCATGTTTTTCCACTGTAACTGGAGCAACACAGTAGCCCCAGTTACAGGGGAAATCAGCCCTCTCATAGTGACGATTGTCACTAATAGGGCTGTGCTGGGTCTAGTAAGACCCCGGCGATCATGTGACCAGTCACATGATCACCGGGAGGAATAGAGACAGCGCCGCTGCTGCTGTCTCTATTCCTATACACAGCGTTCATTGAGTGCTGTGTACAAGTGATCAGAGAAGACAGAAGCAGCGAAAGCTGCTTCTATCCTCTCCTCAGGGTCCCCGGCAGTCACTGACTGCTGGAGACCCGACATTCAGCTGCCCGATCGCTCGGGCAGCAAGTTAAAACCCGAGCCGTAGAAAGTCTATGGCTCGGGTTTTAAGGACCCTGACCGCTGGCCGTAAAAATACAGCCAGCTGTCGGGAACCAGTTAATGGCAGAGCGGGGAGATACCTCCCTGCTCTGCCGTAGTGTTCAGTGGCGTCCCGCTGTAGCAGCCATAGCGGCTGCTAGCGGAGCCTCCGGCCATGGTGGGGGCCCGTGCCGGCGGGCGACACGGGCCCCCTCATGCCGCGGGCCCCGTAGCAGCCGCTACTGCTGATACGGCGGTAGTTACGCCACTGCATTTAATACCTAAATAGTACTTTTTTTTGTGTGTGCTGTAAAGTAGTACATAGCTATTACTACATATTAGGTTAGGGTTACATCACGTTTGTTGTGAATGTTCGGTGAATATGCTGGGAAAATCTCCCAATGCACAGGTCTAACATTTACCTATCATTCTGAAAACAGACTCGAATACGCAGGAATAACTTTGTCTCAATTGTATATACAATATACAGTGTTTATTTTTTTAATGGAAGTCAGTGGCATACGTATGAACTATATGGTTCTATATCTGGGTTATATGATTGGAGGAACGTCTGTTATATATCAGCAGAACGTAGTGCCTAGCCTTAGTGTGGTATAAATTAATTTAGTTATTATAACTATAGGAATAATATTAACAATTCTAAAAATCATTAATAATATATAATACAAATTACAAAAAATTATCTGTAAACTATGTAAACATTTGTCATGACTTTTAGTAGCAGTCAAATATAACACAAAATACAAATTCCATCTAATAGAATGCATGCTGTAATGTGTTAGGCAAAGAATGTCCAGCAGCACGGTGCCAGTGAGAGTGAAAAGTTAAGCAGAGAACATAATGCATATTAAGTATAATTTATGTAGGGTAAATGGAAGGGAAAGGGGATTAGAGTGTTTTTAGGCATGACACAAGCATGGGTAGCAAATCAGACTTATCCCAATACCAGGCTGATTGGATAATGTCAGGGTTATCTTAGCTGTGCTCAAAGAAGCATCTGTCATCTGCAGCACACGGCAGATGGAGGACTCTTATCAGATTTTTCTAAACCTGAAATTCTTTTTTAATTTAGAAATTGAATTGATGTTTAGACATTAGAAAGCCTAATACAATCTTCACAGTTTACAACAGTCGACTCCAATTTCTTCTAACAAGGTTGCCTATGTATAGTGTTATAATAGGGGAATTGAGCAAACGATAAAGTGCGATAATCAAATTTAAGTATTTCTGTCCGATTCTTAGATAGCTATTATCATCTTTAACATTGATAATATTTAGAATAGTTACTATATATATACAGTATACTTAATATTAAATAAGATGCAAAATGGGATATATACAAATAGAACTCAATATCACTCTGAAACGTCTAAAACCAACGGTCCATTTACCCTGGTCAATTATAGTGACATTTCCGAATGATTGTAACAATAATTGTCCAGTGTCAATATAGGAAAAGATCACAATCATCGGTATATAGTATGTATCGGTGCATCTGTGTTTTTGGTTTGAAAAATGATTCCATGATGTAAGAATAGTTTATTAGGGCTTGTATGGGATTAGAGATACATGGCTGCATTCTTCCAGAAACAGTGCCACTTTTGTGCCGCTCTATCTGGTGCTGCAGCTCAATGCAAGAGTGTTGCCCTGCGATTTCATGACAAATTGCAGCTCCACAATATTAGTAGCATACTATCCCCAAATAAACATATTCACTCTTTTCAAACATTTACCCCAAGTGAATACAATATGCAATATAATGCGCACAATTTATTTCTGTGGAGCCCTAACCTTTAAGGGGTATTCCCACATTGTAATGTTATGACATATTGCTAAGATATGCCATGACATTATGATTGTCAGAGTCCAACCTTTGAGACCCCCACCCGTCATGAGGACAGCGATGAAGGGAAAAATTGTTAAAAGACTGGGGTACTGCTTAAAGAGGCTCTGTCACCACATTATAAGTGGCCTATATTGTACATTATGTGATCGGCGCTGTAATGTAGATCACAGCAGTGTTTTTTATTTAGAAAAACGATCATTTTTGACGGAGTTATGACCTATTTTAGCTATATGCTAATGAGTTCTCAATGGAAAACTGGGCATGTTTTACTATATGACCAAGTGGGTGTTGTACAGAGGAGTGTATGACGCTGACCAATCAGTGACCAATCAGCGTCATACACTTCTCTCCATTCATTTACACAGCAGATAGTGATCTAGCTAGATCACTAAGTGCAGCCACATACACACACTATAATGTTACTCAAGTGTCCTGACAGTGAATAGACATCGCTTCCAGCTAGGACGTGATGTCTATTCAGAATCCTGACACTTCGGTAATATTTGTGTGAGATTTACAGCAAGGCAAGCGTAATCTCATTTTAAATGACAGTTTACAGCGTAATCTCGCGAGATTACACTTGCCTTACTGTAAATCTCACACAAACGTTACCGAAGTGTCAGGATTCTGAATAGACATCACGTCCTGGTTGGTACTGATGTCTATTCACTGTCAGGACACTTGAGTAACGTTAATATGTGTGTATGTTGCTGCACATAGTGATCTAGCTAGATCACTATGTGCTGTGTAAATGAATGGAGAGAAGTGTATGACGCTGATTGGTCAGCGTCATACACTTCTCTCCACAATGCCCACTTGGTCAAAAAGTAAAAACACGCCCAGTTGTCCAAAGAAAGTGATTGGCATAAAGCTAAAATAGATTGTAACTCCGTCAAATATTATCGCTTTTCTAAATAAAAAACACTGCTGGAATCTACATTACAGCGCCGATCACATTATGTACAAGATAGGCCACTGATAATGTAGTGACAGAGCCTCTTTAAGCCCCTTTGTTGTTTTAATTGGTGGGGATTTGGGTAGTCAGACTCTCATCAATCAGAAACTGATGGCATATCTTGGCGATATGCCCATTACATCAATTGTGCAAGTATGCAAAAACCATCTGTAGGCAATGATGATGCTGCCTAGTAATTATTGTTCCGATGGAATTGTTCATTATGTACACGGAAAAAAAAATTCAAGTCACTGATCATTCGTTGGCGATTTGAAAAATTGTTCTGTGTAAATGGGTCTAAATTCACAGGATTGATACTGACCTAACAACCCTCTGTGGGTAACCAGCAGGGCATTTTACACATTTCTCTGTTGCATACACTCTAACTAATATCTTATCTACTCAATTACCCTAAAGTCCAAACACTGCAACTTCCTTATCACTTGTCTGCATGGTACAGTGTCAAACACCTTATAAAGATCTAGATAACCCATATTTACTTGTTCTACTATGATCTATTACCTTAATCACACAAATAAATAAGGCGTAGATAGACACAGTTTACTTTTGCTAAGATCTAGCTGTCCTTAGTAAACCCAGGCCATGGTTTATGTAGAAGATTATCTAGTCACTGATACATGTGTGAGCCAGTTCATTTCATACAGAAGTCAAACCTGGTTTATCTCTACTCCTCGTTCTTCTCAGGTTGTGGGACAATAACATCCAATTGAGTGTTTATAAAAGGACATTAACACCAGGAATCTGTGCATTCAATTTTGTATGTCGTCCGTCCCAACCCCCCCCCCCCCGTGGGTTTTCTCACACTATCCAAAAACATAATTATAGGTTAATTATGGGAGATGAGCGAATTTCACGAAATTTGTTTCGGGTCCAATTGGGTCGAATCGGCCATCTGATTCGATATTGGTCTGAATAAATTTGCTGCAAATGGCATGTCTCACTCTTTGATTTTTTTTCTAGAACTTTTTATCCAACCCCTTTCAAGCTCTTAACACCATCCAGCATTAGTAATGTCAAAGTGACAGCAACATATATGGGTAGAGGGAGGGATAACCGCAGTACATTTTGGCAAGGCTGCCTGCAAGGTATTATTGGGAAGCCCGTCTGAAGTCATGTGATCCTTTTTCTAATCTGTAAAATGATGGCCTGTGCTCGACAGTAGCTGCTATTTTGAAGTGTTTCGTGCGCTGCAAACCCCAAAAGTTTTGGAATTTGGCAAATCCGAAACTTTTGGGACATTCTTACAGAATTTAATTTGTGTAAAATCAATTCACTCATCTATACAGTTAATAGTAGTTAATTGGCTTGATATAAAATTGGCCTTAACGTGTGTCTAGTACAGATTAGTTAGGTTGGGAACCCCATAAGGGACAGGCACTGGTATGAATGGTGAACTCTTTACAGCATTGTGGAATATGTTGGTATTATATAAGCAACAACAACAAAAATCTGTCCTATTTTGTCATATCAGTTATTACTGTCTTTCCACCGGAAGGAATTAAAAAAAGAGAAAAATTAAGATAATCTGGAATAAATGTACTTTACCAACCATATTGTCACATTGTGGAATATAGAAAGATTCAGATTTAGAAAATAAGAATTACACTACTTCAGTTAAGGGTGTGCACATCATAGAGGTAGAGAGCTCAGGTTGGTCCCATCCAGTGGCGTAGCTATAGTGGTCGCAGATGTCGCAATTGCAACTGGGCCCCGAAGCCACACCAATAAAAAATTACTATAGTAAATGGGGCCGCGGGCCCCTGTCACTATAGTAACTGACAGTACTTATCTGCCTGGTTCCGCAGCGCAGCGGAGGTCCTGACGTCAGAGCGCTGTGCGCCGTGCACAACATCCCGACCCTGGATAGAGTCAGGACCTCCGTTGCGGCTGAAGAGGAGGGTAAGATTATTATCCCTGTCTTGTGGAACTGATAGGTCGGGGTCCGACTCCCGGGACCCTGCCAATCAGCTGTTTTGAAGGGGCCGCAGCATTCGTACGAGAGCTGCGTCCCCTTCATTCCGGTCACTTGTTCACACTGTGAATCCATGTCAGCGACTCACAGTGTGAGCAAGTAAGGGAAATGAAGGGGAAGCAGCTCTCGTACGAGCGCTGCACCCCCTTCAAAACAGCTGATTGGTGGGGTCCCGGGAGTCAGACCCCGACCCATCAGCTTTTGATGGCCTATCCTGAGGATAGGCCATCAATGTTTAGGGACTGGAAAACCCCTTAAAGCCTACGATGTAGCAGGCTTAGGGGGCCCATGAAACAGGATCAGATTGTGTGATTCTGTCTGGTGGGCCCTGTATCTAAGCCAATCACATGGTAGGCTTAGATAAAGGGCCCATGTGTGATCCTGTATGATGGGCCCTGTATATAAGCCTACCACATAGTAGGCTTATATACAGGATCCCAGAAGACAGTAATCTTATACTGTATAAGATTACTGTCTGCTGGGGCCCTGTATCTAAGCATCTTACGTAACCACATGGTAAGCTTAGATACAGGGCCCATATGTGAAACTGTCTGTTGGACCCTGTATCTAAGCCTACCACATGGTAGGCTTAGATACAAGGCTCCAGCAGACAGTAATCTTATACTGTATGAGATTACCATCTGCTAGACCTTGTATCTAAGCCTACCACGTGTTACTAATTGTTTTTTTTGTGTTTGTGTTTTTGTTTTTCTACAGGTTTGGTTGGTGGACTACGTCAGATTCAAGGACTACTTCAATGACGGCTTTTTTTTTATTATCAATGGTTAATGAGGGGTGTGTGTTCTTTTTTATTTCAATAAAATATTTTTTCTATGTCTTATTACTACCGCTTTAGTAATGGCTGCCGGCTGATTAACAGTGTCCATTACTAAGGCGGGGCTTAGTGTTAGCTGTTGCAGAGGCTAACACTAACCCCCATTATTACCCTGGTACCCACAGCCACCAGGGGTGCTGGGAAGAGCCGGGTACCATCCAGTACTTGACCATCTGTAGTGATAGTCGGATACTGGGGTGGCCACGGGCTGGTATTATCAGGCTGGGAGAGGCTAGAAACAGTGCCCTCCCCCCCCCCCCCGGTAATGCTAGCTTGCTGCTGCTTTATTGTATCTGGCTGGTTATGAAAAACCCGCGTCATTTTAAAAAATAATAAAAAAAATAATTGTAAAGAACGCTGTGGGGTCCCCCCCCATTTTCATAACCAGCCAGATACAACACAGCAGCAGCAGCAGCAGCAGCCTAGCATTACTAGGGTGGGAAGGGCCACTGTTTTTGGCCTTCCCCAGCCTAATACTACCAGCCTGCGGCCGCCCCAGTGCCCGCCTATCACTACAGATGGTCGGCTACTGGTTAATTCCCGGCTCTTCCCAGTACCCATGGTGGTGGTGGTGGGTACCGGGGTAATAATGGGGGTTAGTGTTAGCCTCTGCACCGGCATAACATTAAGCCCTGCCTTAGTAATGGACGCTGTCAATCAGCCAGCAGCTATTACTAAGGTGGCAATAATAAAGTTTAAAAAAATACAAGGACATAGAAAAATATTTTATTGAAATAAAAAAAACACACATTAACCATTTTATTGAGAATAAAAAAAACGCTGTCATTGAAGTTGTCCTCGAATCCGACGTAGTCCAACGACCGAACCCGTAAAAAAACACAAACACAAAGTAATCAGTAACACATAAAGAAGCAAAACAATTCTTATACTTACCTTTCCTGGGTCCAGCGCTGGAGCCGCAATATCAGCATGCTGTGCCCTATATTTAATCCAATCATGTGCAATACTGTCTGCTGAGCCACTGTACCTAATCCTATCCATAGTTTTGCTGTCTCCTATACACACATATACACACACACACACACACACACACACACACACACACACACACACACATTTTCTTGGGGGGGACATATGTATTGGGGCTATTTCCCCTGACATTTTAAGACCTTAGTGATGCCCCTGGTTGCTAGTTCTTCATTGTTGGGTCACTTAGGAGACCCAGCGATGCAACTGTAAGCTGTGGGCTGTCGGCCCAATAAGAACTTTTGCATCGGGGCCCATGAGCCTTTAGCTACACCGCTGATCCCATCTCCTTTGTTACTAGGTGGTGATAACCTGCACAGGACACCCCTCTCTAAAAAAATGCATTGTTAGCAAAGGGGTGAGTAATTGCCCAAGGGTTATGGAAAGGGCATAGAAGAGGAAACAAACATTAGGAACTTCTGTCCTGGGTGGCAAAACTCTGCACCGCAATGGGGAGCCCAGTTTGATATTTGCTTTGGGGCTCCCTCTTTTCAATTCACACCTCTGCCATAGTCATTTATTGATATTATCAAGATGGAACAATTTTTCTTTATTTTGTTTTTACATTTCGTCTACCTTGTTATGTGATTTTGTTATTTTGCGTTTTGTGTGATCTGCCAAAGCGAGTAAAGGAAGAGAAGTGATAATTTTCAATTTCTGCCTCAAACATGTTTTTATGACTTTTTCGATGGGAGGAATTTATTTCGACTAGTGCATGGAAAAGTGGAAAAGCTAATTTCCCAAAAGGCCTCTGAAAAATAACAGCTGAAATCTGATTGGCTGCTATGGGCAAATGCTTCTCTTTTCCTTTACAGAGGTTTTGATAAATTTCTCCCAATATCTTTACAGCATCAGCAATACTAAAGCAATTACGATAATACGAAATGATAATAAGAAATGAGAATTTTTATACCTGACTAGAAATGTTTACAAAAGTTAACATCTTATTTGGCAGAAATCTTTTGTAATTTTTTCTTATTTAATTAGCTTTTAGACGATAAGGAAATTTTTCATTTACATGTCTGTAAATAATGTTCGTATGAACATTAAATCTGAAGGGGCGGACATAGAAAGTAGAGGCCCCCCTGTGCTGCAACAATATAAGGGCCCTTTGTTTTCAAACTGATAATTAATGAGAGTAAGCAAAAAAGTCCCATCTCGGCGCTCTCATTGGTGTGCCAATCCACTAGTAATTGTGATCTATAAGAATCATTAATGTAGTCCCTTGCATGAAGTCTAATAGGCAACATATATATAATTTTTTTTGGGGTAGACATGCCTGTTGGGCACCTGTGATGCTGCTCTTGATATTCTGATAACCCGTTTATACAGAGAAGAGCCCTGAAGAAGCAGTCGCTTCCTTATCCGGTGCCAAACACTGATTAAAAAAGATGTCCTTTAGCAGCTGCAGCGCGTATTATACTGTTTTGTGTCCAAGCTGTTGTATCACAATATACACCTCAGATGCTGCTGAACTTTATAATACATACCGCAGATGCTGCAGACTTTTTTATTTTTAAAGGATAAGGGCGTTTTATATTAATCGATGCTAAGCAGGAATCTACCCTTTTCTCTTCAAAAAGATGTTCTGAAGTAGCCGAGGAGTGTATAACACAAAATAATGTATCCTTTACTATAAATTATAAAGAATATTAGAAGACACATTGGAGTTCTGCGACCTATATAGATGTACACAGTGTATGGCGGACTTATGATTTTATATGGTCATGGAACTTCTCGGTGACTACTAATACACTATATGGACAAAAGTATTGAGACACCCCTCTTAATCATTAAATTCAGGTGTTTCATTCAGTCCCATTTCCACAGGTGTATAAAATCTAGCACCTCGCCATGCAGTAGCGTTTACAAACATTTCTGAAAGAATGAGTCGTTCTAAAGAGCTCACTGAATTCCAGCGTGGTACTGTAATAGGATGAGACTGTGGTAATAAGTTAGTTTGTGAGATTTCTTCCCTCCTAGATATTCCACCATCCACTGTGAGTGATATTATTGCATAGTGGAAGCATTTAGCAACCAAAGCAACTCAACCACGCAGCGGCAGACCACGTAACTTACAGAGCGGGGTCACTGAGTGCTGAGGCGCATAGTGCATAAAAGTCGCCAACGCTCTGCTGACTCAATAACTGCAGAGATCCAAATCACCTCTGGCCTTAACATCAGGACAAAAACCTGTGCGCCGGGAGCTTCATGACATGGGTTTCCATGGCCCAGCAGTTGCATGCAAGTCTTACATCCCCAATCACAATGTCAAGCGTCGGATGGAGTGGTGTAAACTGAACTCTGGAGCAATGGAAACGTGTTCTGTGGAGTGATGAATCCCACTTGTCTATCTGAACACCAGGACAACGTTACCTGCCTGACTGAATCGTACCTTACTGCTTCAGCATATCAAAACATTTTGGTCAATTGTATGCCTCCAACTTTGTGGGAACATTTTGGGAGAAGGCCCTTTTCTGTTCCGGCATGACTGTGCCCCAGTGCACAAAGCAAGGTCCATAAAGTCATGGTTGGGTGAGTTTGGTATGGATGAAATTGACCGGCCCGCACAGAACCCTGACCTCAACCCCATCCAACATCTTTGGAATGAACCAGAACAAAGATTGTGAGCCAGGCCCTCTCCTCTAACATCAGTGTCTGACCTCACAAATGATCTTCTGGATGTATGGGCAAAAATTCCCACAGACACACTCCAAAATCTTAAAAGCTCCTGTAGGTGTAATATGTAGGCGTCCCAATACTTTTATCCATACAGTGTATTTTTATAATTTTATAAGGGGGATATTATCCCATATATTATCACATTAAGTCATT
Source organism: Rhinoderma darwinii (assembly GCF_050947455.1). NCBI lineage: Eukaryota > Metazoa > Chordata > Amphibia > Anura > Rhinodermatidae > Rhinoderma > Rhinoderma darwinii. The sequence goes on along the minus strand of NC_134687.1, from coordinate 584,058,120 downwards.
ATGTATAGTTATGACAACTGTATCGATAGTGTTTTGTTTTTTAGCTTATTATTTGACAAGTTGCATTTTAATATAATCTTTAACAGAAAAAAGTGAAACCTTTCTGTGGTTTATTGAGCTGTTTTCTGTGAGAATCCATTCTAATATCTGTGATGTGTCTTGTTGAGAACACAGCTAGTTCCGAGCTGGTGAGAATATTCCGACATCTTAACAAGACTTTAGCTTTGAACAATGTTGTTATTTAGAATATAAGTCAGCATTTTCATTTGCAGTACAACCCTGCCCTAATTCAACCATGAACGTGCCGCATACCAAAAATGGTTTATGTCACCGGATTCTGGAGCATTAGATATCCGTTAATCTTTTAGCAGCTTTTTGCAGCATTCTATGCCTTTGAGTAGAAATTCCTATTTCCAGAGGGCCCATGATTTGTGTAGGAGAGGTCTATCTGTGAATTTATTCACGACATCAGATTTATGGCCCCTTCTCATTTTAAATGGACCATGTAATTGTTAATCCCTGGAAAACTTTGTTTTAACATATCATCTAAAAGATATCATTGCATTGTTATATCCGGCAACTTTTATGGCATGTGAGGTTTCTGCTATATGGAAAGGATCCAAAAGTTCCAGACAGGAATAAATGTGATCTGCTGACACAGAGGTTGGTTCGGCTGTTAAACTTCTGCTAGAATGTCGTTGCATGCAATAAATTACTAATAGTCAACATAATGCATGTCTTAGTGATAGAATCTTACACATGGATGTGCTGCAAAGTGACTATGCAAAAAAAAAAAAAAAAAATCCCTATACATGCAACCATGATGATATTGTATTGTTCCAAACATTTAAAAGACGAGTGGTGGCCATATTAAATGCTTAGTCTGATTTGGAAAAGAAAAGCTTTTCTCATATTTCCTGTGTAGCAGATAGAGGGGAAGGGGTTCCACGATGGACACCGCTCTCACCTCTGGAGGTTGCTAAACCAATGGCTTTTAAATGACACTCTGTTATTCTTACTTACCTCGCTCAGCTACAGTAATTCTCTGTGTGGCTTACACCTTGGCACTCCATGCACATTGGCCAGCCATGTTATGATATCATGGCATCTAGTGGTCTCTGATGATGTCACTCAGGTGGGGGTTTAAGCCCTGTTTTTCCTGATACTCGCCGCCTGAGTCTTTGTGCTGCGTGCCTTGCTCTAACCCTGATTCCTGATATTCCTGGATGTTCCTGTGTCCCTGGTACTGTTACCATCTGATCTTCAGCTCTGAATTCTGGCTACACATCAACCATGTACTCGCATGCGGGTTTACTGGTGATGATAAAAAAAAAACACATTAAGTAGTGCGTTCTACTGTAAGAATGTGGCGGTGAACCCCATTTCTTAATTGTTATTTTCCCAATTCTTAGGATTTATACTTTTGTTGTTTTATTTATACTGTTTGCTTTTTTTTATATATTTTTATGATGATGGTTTGTTTTACCAATTTGACGTTTGAACAAGTTATTTATGGTATTTCTATTTTGCAATGACGTCATGGCCACTCTTTGACCCTTATACCTTGGCGGCTTTTTTCAAATATCTAGGTGTATTTAAGGAGCAACAATGTTTGTTTTGCCTGAGGAAGACGCTAGTCCAGCGTCAAAACGCGTAGCCCTTTTATCATTATTGTTATTAAATTTATTATTAAATTCCTACTTCGTGTAATCTCGAACTCCTTTGACTTTGTATGTAGCAGCGCCGTATATGGTCCATTTTTTCTGTATATTGTTCTATATGTTGCGATGACTTTCCCTGTCTACTGGTCTGGACCCTGACAGCAGCACATCATTGACTTACAATTGATCAAATTTACATCAGAGTTGTGTCTGTTTGAGAACAACCACTATAGGTGAGCATATATAACTTTTTCTACCTATATGTCCAACTATCTCGGATTTATCTGCACTATGTGGCGCCGTGCATCTCCTTTTTTTTTCTTTTTATTTAGATTACATGCCTTAAAGGGGACTTGATACAGTATGTGCATTGTATATATGCTTGAAGTATGGACTTTTGTGCACTGTGTTTTTATATGCCATATGTGATATGTTTAACTTGCTTATCTCCCCAGGAGCTGAAGAAAGTGTGTGGAAAGATGACTTATATTGATTTATTTGTGTTGTTTCCACCATAACAGCAGGAAGGACAAGACCAGCATGGCTACGCTGCAACCTCACACTGGGGGCAGTGTCTTCTACATAAAAGGTGGCTGTTACCATACAGTGTTTAGTGTATGCTTAAAGCCTGAGAAACATGCTGTGTAATGAGCTGCTGTGAGAGAGAAGCTGATGGTGGTACCTAGCAACACATGTTTGGGCCCTTAGTCTAAAGTGAGTCCAGGAGCATTGATGAGTGATGGGCAGGCACCTCCCCGTATATGTTGCAGGTGAGTCTTATGTTGCAGGTGAGTGAAGTAGAGCAGTGAAGTGGCCTGTTTAAGCCTAGAATCTGTGTCACCGGTTTTAGGGAAGGGTGCCCTTGACTCTGTCCTATGGAAATGGTGAGCCACCCATCATTGCCCGCCTGAAGCGATTGTAACTATATTTAAGAGACTGTGCCTCTGAAGTGCTGAGAAGTGTTATTTCTGTTGCTATGATCATGAGTGAGGTAGCACCGGCCTCAGTAAAGACTTTGTTTTGCCGCTACTCCTGGTTTTAATACCATCTTTTCCGCGACTGCCCTGTCTAGGTCTTATTCCTCCTGGGGACCGTCATGCAATACAATGACAGGATATGCTGTTTCAAAATGATCGGAAATGTCAAACAGCGTGCCCTGACACCTACCTGAAGACCTAGGTGAGGCGTTAGGGTGGGTAATATAAACAGCTCTATGTAACTATAGACTCTGTGCATTAAACCTCTTATTATTACATGCAGTACCAAAGGTTATATAAGGATATTGAACAGATTTGATTGAACTAGCTGTAGCTGACTGTAGTCTATACTATACTACTTATTATACTGGCCTATCACTTGGCTCTTATTTTTCCTATTATTATTGATCCTGAGCTTCCATGTTGTACCTCGTAGTGACACATCAACATTGAGCATATACAATACATTTTTCCTAATTATTATAGATTAGTCAGCCATTTTGTACCTTGTTAGACTGTCAGCTTTGGACACATATAGAAAATATATACAAATTAAAATAAAGTACTTGCCTAGTCACAGGGTGAATAATTAAACACAATATTTTTTTTACTAATATAGTTTAATTTGCTAATAGCCTGCAGGTTGCACCTTAATTTACATGACCTTTTATGTTTTTTTATATGAAGTTTACTTGTTTCTCACATTAGCAAAGTGGTAATACAGCGTAGAAATAATGCAATATTTTATTACACTCACTATTTACATAACCACACCCTTTGTTTTCATAACCACACCCTTTGGCTATGTTCACACGGAGTACTTTGCAGGAGGAATATCTGCCTCAAAACTCCTTTTGGCAGTTTAAGGCAGATTTTCCTCTCCCTGCACGCCGATTTTCGCTGAGTTTTTCGCTGCGTTTTTCGCCCGCGGCCATTGAGCTTTCTCTTCCTCCCATTGAAGTCAATGGGAGGTCAGAGGTGGAAACGCCCGAAGATAGGGCATGTCGCTTCTTTTTCCCGCGAGGAAGTTTTACTGCTCGCGGGAAAAAGACGCCGACGCCTCCCATTGAAATCAATGGGAGGCATTTTCGGGCCGTTTTTGACGAGTTTTGCGATGCGGTTTCCGCGTCAAAAAAACTCGTCAAAATACTCCGTGTGAACATAGCCTTTGTTTTCCCAATCACACCCACACATATTACTCAAACTTTACAGCTCAGTTGCTCACTATCTCTTCAGATTTTATAGTCCTGAATTTTTTTGAAATTTTTTTGCGGATTGCATCCTATTCAGGAGTCCCCAGAAGACAGCAGCAGAAGCAACAGCTGGGACTTCTACAGTAAGGATGACAAAATTATTTATACTTGCCCAAAGCTCCTTGGCTTGAGCAAACAATGCAGACGACAAATCTCAGCCAGTATTTAGAATAATTGAAAGCTTTACTTGTCCCTATACTTGCCCATAGATACTATGTATCATATAGCTGCCAAAACGCTGCCCCATTTTTGTCAGGAAAGGGTGTCACTTTAGCCAAATTTCTCACCTCACCAGCTCACCTCATGGGCTATACATTGCTGAGTGGAAAAGACTTTCTTCAAAGATTTTATTACAGATCTATTGTAAAACGTATTCTTTAATTCTATAATGAACATGAAAAACATATACTCAATGTATAACACAGAGTGTATACAATGGTATGTCAAGTGTTTGTGGTACTCTGCCAGGCCTGGGAATGGAGTGGTGCTGCACTGTTCAACTAATATCTCTATATATATACACTCCCACTCCTCAACATTGAAATTGCAACATCAAGAATGAAAGTTTTGGAATTGTGGAAATCACAGGATCTATAGACATGTTAATGATATGCAAATTATCAAAAAAAGGAAACAAAACATTCCAAACGTCTTGATTTATTCAGTATCGAGTATGAGCATTACGCGGAGAAATACATGCACTTACAACATTGGTTGTCTGGGGGATGTTATGCCAATGCTGAATGCACTTCATCAAGATTGGCTGCTGGCAGTCCCTTTGTAATTGTCGACCAATGACGTCTCAGATGTACTAGATGGGACACAAATCCAGAGATGCTGCAGGCCATGGTAGCACGTTTACGCCACACGCTGCTCACAGTAGCACAGGCAATATGCGGCCTGGCTTTGTCCTGTTGAAAAATGGCACACTTTGGAGAAATGGCCATACCACTAGTTTCACGACTAAATCAATGTAACGCCGAGCTGTTAGTTTACCTGAAATTAATACTAGAGGGGTTCGGCTACCTTACATTATGCTACCCCACACCATAATTACAGGAGTAGGACCAGTGTGACGTCCCCTTGTGAAGGCCTCTTCATACCGTTGCCCAGACCAATCTCCGGCTATCATTGCGCCTGAGACAAAAGCAGGACTCATCGCTGAAGAGGAAAGACCTTCATTCCAGCTTCCATTGCGATCTTACTGTGCACCATGATAGCCTTTGAGAGCGGTGGCGTGTATTCAATGGAACACCTGTAGCTGGACGTCTGGCTCTTAGCCCAATGTCTTTTGATGGTTTGTGTCGACACTGGTTGCCACCTTAGGCTTGGGATGTGACGTCCAATTTCACTTGCAGTACCGAATGGATCACTCCGCGCCATTCTTCCAATCAGATGATCCGTCCATGCAGAGGTTCGCCTTCCTGCACATCTTGCTGTCGTTTCCATTTGTTGTCGTCCCCCTAACCTCCGGGACGCGCAACGCGCAACAATGCTAACATCTCGGCCTAGGCACATAACGATCTGCCGGAGTGAGAGACCAAGGTCTCTCAGTTCAAGGATTCTGTCCCTCTCAGTTTGCGACAACTGGCATGTCGACGAACAGGAGGTATCGCACAATCATCCCACACCACTTCATCTGATTTTGAGGTTTCATGTGGCTCAAAAACTTTGCTTTCAATCTGGTTTTTATGCTGCTCCCACATGCCACAGATTGGAGCTAGGTGCTTGAAAATTTGATAATTTGCAGATCTTAGCGACACCTTCTACGTCCTCGATTTGCATAACCCTACGGCTTGTCCTTCTTGGTGTTGCAATTTCAATGTTGAGGAGTGTATTTCTTAGTTTGGCCTAATAGATAATTGGGCAATAGCCCTGAAAAGCTTTGTAACAGCAGATATTCCCTTAACTAGAAAGCCTTATTTTTCCATATGCGTCTCACTGCTGGTGTACTCATCAGGGTAGAAGGGACTCGTGGTTAAGTGGCCGCTATCGGAGTTATCTCCGATCCCATCCATTGCAATAAGATGTCAACTTTAACATACAGCTGTGACACCGGCTGAGTATGGAGCAGGCTCAACCCGTGAGCCTGCCCTATACTTCCCCAATTTCGGGCTATGACGTAACTGTATGTCAAATGTCAGGAACGGTTTAATAAATTCCCCCTTTAATGTTTTAGGAGAGGCTGACTAAAGTAATGTGTAATAGTAAGCAGTTTCTGCTCAGTAAAGGCATCCAGCAGAATAAGATCTCTACACGACTAATCCCTAACTCTATCTCAAGAGATATGAGTAAGTGGACAGCGACCAGTGTACCATTCTGGTACATATGGGCCAGTCAGTGATAGATGAAGGAGTACACTGGTCAATGTGCCATCTTATGATATTAAGGTTGGAAATTATTGTATTACAGTTTTTAAATTTTGAATAATGGATTTTTTTTTCAGTAGCCATAAAATTCTCAGTGGGTTTGTACTACTTCCATATTTTTGTTTGTTTCAGGCAAAGAGGCAGATTTTTTAATTCTGCCCTAAATGTAGACAAGATAGATCTAGATCAGACATGCAGAAACGGTGCCAAATTTATTCTCTTAGCCAGTTTTTCTGGACACTTCCAAGGAAGGTGCAAAAAGTGTCTAAAACACATACTAAATTTGGAATCTGCCATGTACAACACTTTTTTTTTCCACAATTTGTGCAAGAATTCAGACGCATTTGACTTAGTCGATCTCCCCCATTGTGTGCACTAATAATTGGACATTCTGTTTAATATAAGAGGAAAATAGCACATTGACCCGAATTTATTTTTAATGGTGGATTTTGCGCCAATGAAATTGAGGTTATAATTTATTTATTAAGGTGCATGCCTCTTAATAGTTCTGGAGCATTTGGAATTGTCTGACAGAATAATTTTTTTTAACATTAGTCTTTATTTAAAAATGTATCAAAAGGGTGCAATAACGTCAAGATTAGAGATGAGCGAATCCGGACAACCGAACCCGGTTTCGGTCCAAACATCGGGAAAAGTTCGGTTCGCAGCGAATCCGAACTTCACCGGGTTCGGCCGAACACGTTTTGACCGAACCCGGACAAAAATATTATACAAATTGGCAGCTACTTGTCTCTATCAATCACTGATAGAGAAAAGAGGCTGCTGATTAAAAATAAAATAAAAAGCATTTCATACGTACCCGGTCGTTGTCTTGGTGACGAGTCCCTCTTCTTCCTCCAGTCCGACCTTCTTTTCTGACGCGGCAGCCTGTGATTGGCTGCAGAGGCTTCTGCAGCCTGTGATTGGCTGCAGAGGCCGCGGCAGCCTGTGATTGGCTGCAGCAGTCACATGGGCTGTAACGTCATCCAGGAATGTCGCTCCTGCACGCTCCTCTCCTGAAATATTCTGTGCTGCTGTGAACTCTGCTCTTACCATTACGTAGCTCTCAGTCTGTTACCTCTCCTCCACTCCTGTCCTCAATAACACCTTCACATGATTGGCAAGTCACCACCCCGCACAAGATCCGCACGCTCATTTCCTGAAATACTCTGTGCTGCCTTAAACTCTGTGGACATGTCAGGATCCTGTTTCTTTTAAATGCTGCACTGTAGCGCAGCCTTATATAGTGGATCGAGCGGGTTCCCCAGCAGCATTTAAAAGAAACAGGATCCTGACCTGTCCACAGAGTTTAAGGCAGCACAGAGTATTTCAGGAGAGGAGCGTGTGATTGGCTGCAGAGGCCGCTGCAGCCTGTGATTGGCTGCAGAGGCCGCTGCAGCCTGTGATTGGCTGCAGAGGCGGTCACGTGGGATGAAGCATCATCCCTGGAGGCCGGCCTTCCGACGTCATCCTGACGTGCATGACCGCCACTACAGCCTGTGATTGGCTGCAGCGGCGACATGGATGAAATGTCATCGCTGGAGGCCAGACAGGAGGAAAGTAAGTATGACATTTTTTTTTTATTTTTTTATTACATTAAAATTGTATTTTCCGCGCGCCGAGCATGGTACTGTCAAGGTTGCTGAAAGAGTTAGTGCAGCCCATTAACTCTTTCAGCACCCTGGACAGTACCATGCTCGGCGCACGGAAATTACAGGTTCGGTCAGAACTAGTTCGGTCCGAATCAAACTTTTTCGTGAAATTCGGCGAACTAGCCGAACCGAACTTTTCATAAGTTCGCTCATCTCTAGTCAAGATGTACATAAATTGTCGAATTTATTTTTATGCCTTCTATGAGAAGCTGTACGTTTGTACAAGTAAGGGCCTATTCACATTACATTTTGGCCCCATGTTCGGTGTATCAGCCAGGAAATCCAAATATAACGATCATGTCCATAGGTCTCCTAGAGTATGCTAAAACACTATCTTTTGGCATATGCTGGGCTGGTATCTGTCGACATACCTTTTTTTGTGATATGGAATGGCGTAGTAGACCACGATGTTCCATACAAAGGTATACAGTAAAAAACATATTCATATACAATGGTAGCCTACTAGTAACTTATCCCACTGTATTCATCTACAGTGAAGAACATCATCGTCTTACGTCGGAGGTATATTTCGGGAGATCCTTCTGACATATATCTCCACCGCAGGGCTCTCACATGGTGTGAACAGCGCCTAATTTGTACTTTTTTTTAAAAATCTTTGCCGTGATAAATGAGTTTAAAAGTACAATTACAGCTTGACCATGCACACTTTTGCCAACAGTTTTCTTTTTTTTCTGTTAAAAGGCAAATTTCACAAATTTTTGCTAACATTTTTGTGCAATCTTAGATACATTTTTTTATTCTGTGCAATTGCCATTAAATCAGTCTGAATAATAAATATGGGTCGTTGTGTGTCCATGTATTTAGAGAAAATGGATGTAAGACTGCTAATTCATTTTAAAGAACCCAGCTCAGTCAGCTATTTTGGTGCTTTTAATTTGAGAAACTGCAAATTCTCTGAAATAAAATACAGTTGGTGAAGGAATTTTTGAGTGCAATAAGATTAGATTTCATTCTACAATATCTGAGGTTCCATAAGCACAAATTTGTAACAGTTTTAAGTCACATGAATTTCAAAGCGCCAACTTCATTATAAGCTCATACGCGACGTGTTCTTGCATGTCCACTTTGGCAAAATAATAGTAAAAAGTCCTAAAAGCTTAAGGGATCGTGTTTTACTAGAAGGTCATCCCAAGGTTATTTATGCTTTGAATATGTGACGGATGGGACAACATGGAAGAAAGTTGCAGATACATGAACATTTATGTCTAGAGCTGAAGGGCTCAAGGTTATTTTCAGATGCTCTGTCAAGTTTGTGTTCTCATTTTCATTACATAGGAGAATTTATTTATGCACTAATGTCATCTAAAATGAAAAAGAAAAGTGTTTAGACCGACTTGAAAAATAGGTCCTGACAACACCTGTCTCGCTCCTACAAATCAACGCAACTGTTGATTCTATAATCAGACAAAAGATTATTGTTGCTTGTCATCTGCTGTAAAATTTAGGAGGTTATATATCAAGCTTTCTTGGCCATAGTTTCCATAATGTTATTAAGAAAGATGCATTTAGGGTGCAGCATTTCTCGCTTTTTTTTGCACTAAAAATTCCACATTCAATGGAATTTACCTGTAATTAATTAAACAATATTTTACAATTTAAAACTTTATTTTTTGGACAAATACAATTTATTAGGACTTAGAGTGACCTACTGTAGGTCTCAAGGTAATATACACAATAAAAAAAATTTATTTAATATTTTGCATATAATTATTATTTAGTCATAATTACCATAAAACATATTGCCTTGTATTATAAATGTAATGGACATTAGTGAGAAAATAAAGTTAAGATGAAATAGATGATAATGGATCATTTGAAAATACATTTTTAAGGGACTGTTTTCCTCAGACAGTCCTTTCAATGTGAGAGTTGCTATGGCGATCACCCGATTGTTGCGAATCTGGCTCTCGAGACCTCCGCAAAAAAGCTGATTTTACAGGGGGAAGATGCAGATGGCTACAGTACAGTAACCAGAATTGGGTAAAGCATGCCCAGTGCCATGTACAGAGCAGATAGGTCCCCATAGAACCCTTTAATGGTACTAGTATCCTATGGCCATTTCCTCCTAAATTGTTTGCCAACATTGCTATGACTAAGTTGAAGAGGAGACCTGTGTTGGATCACACAGCCCTTAGCAGCTGCAGATAAAGGAAGCCTGAGTTTGTCATGGGCCCCATAGCAGATGCATGGGCTGCCTCTATGATATATACGTCATTGAATATGTCGGATCCCAGATGGGATAATAATAATTATCTTTATTTATATAGCGCCAACATAATGTGCAAGCAGGGGTGCACTCAACTCACTTTTCATCCTATGGATAAAATAGTCCTCAAGTATGACTATTGTGATATTGTAAGCTCTGGTTATCCCTGTAACCTTAGTCATTCACGTATTTTTTCTTTCATTTTTTCTGTTTTCCCTTTTTAACACAACAACAAAAAAAATCAATGGTTCTGTTTTGGATCCCATTCATTTCTCCGTCTGCATCCATAAGCATCCTTTCGTTTAATAAAAATTTTCTTTTGTTGACACATAATGCAATTATTATAAATTGTCTAGAGTTTTTCCTATCACAGAAATACAATAAATGCCTCATTGATCCAACCAATGGGACCCCCATTTATCTCAAAAACAGAGGATGCAGCAGAGCGATTTTATCTCTTATAATTTGCCATTGACTTTAATGTGGAAAAAGTAAATCTGTGTAGGCATATGACAACCACACAGGGCGCAGTTTTACTGCCCCAAATCTCCCTGTTTCCCAAATCTCTTCATACAATCCTTTGTGAATTTTGAAGACGATCATATTCATGTCCAGGGTATTCAAATTGTTAAAACAGTTGTTACATTTTCTTTTCAGCTATATCCTAGTTCTATTTGTTTCTTCAAAAGCCTTGTGATCATGGACATAACAATAGGGGGTGCAAAAGTTGCAGTCACACTTGGGTCCAGGTGTCGGAGAGCAGTAGAGGCCACAAACGAATCGCCCATGCTGCCGGGAACTCACCACTGCAAGGAAGGAGTATAACGATATTAAGAGTTTGGGTAAGTGTTGCGAGTCCCAGAATGAAGCATGCCGCTGACATCTATGCGAGCATGCTTCCGTGGTGTACAGCAGAATACCTGCTGCTGAACTAAATATCGCTGGCATCCCGGCCAGAGTGACCAAGCTACAGACCCCTGATGATGAGTATTGAAACGCGTAGGGTCGGTTGTGAATAGGAATTTTTTAGCATAGGGAACACTAGCATTGTTTGTTTACCTCAACACTAGGAGCTTCCGGTGCGGTTATCACGGACTCTAGTGTGAATTAGGGTCAAGACTATTGTTATGCCCACTTTTCAAATGCTGATTCCGTATTGATATTCTTGTTTAACACTGAGCTATAGTAGGTTCACAATTGAATTAGAACTCAGTGTTTACTATTTAATATGTTTTTATACACACGGTGGGGCTTTTTCACAGTGGTGATTGTACCCCTGTTTTTAGAGAGTTATAAATAAATGTTATATTTTACTCATATCACACCAGTGAATCCTTTAAAATTGTTATGTTGTGGGAGCACAATTGAATATATCTTTGAAATACAGTGAATTATACAAATTATACAGTTCTTCATATAGTACATTTCATCTGGGTATGGCAGCCTTTGCACTCTCTGATTTGAGTACAGAGGGATGGATGAGTGAAGCAAAAAGCGTCTTCTCTGAGTGTGAACTGGTGTATACAACGCAGGGTGTGTCCCTGAAATCCTCCTTTAAAAACCTGACTAGACTACACAAGGATTATACAAGGAGTTGGTGGGAGATCCAGAGTCTGGAGAACTATCTCAAGAATAAAATAGTACCTAGAGGCCTAAGAATACCTATTGCCCCTGCTTCCAGATTAAAAACATCTAATATAAAAGAGAGGTGGGAACAGGAGATCACAGGGAGTTCACTGAGACTAATGCAAATTTTGGTTGAGGAAGAGAAAATCCAGTTTGATCACATTAGTGCTGACCTTAAAAAAGAAATTAAGACTCTGGTCGATACCCCTGGCTTTGAGAAAAAAGACAAAATCCTACAACAAACTCTAGAGAGGTTTACCAATCATTTAAAAGAGCGTAAGCACTTCCAGTTCCAGAGAGATTTGCAGGAATTTAGGGAGAAAAAAGCTTACGATTTTGTCAATGAAAAGCAACAACAACACCAACAACTTAATAGGGGACTAAGAGACTCTGACCCATCTACATCTGAGAGTGAGACAACAGACTCTGAAAGAGTGGGTCCTTTCTTTGGGACTGGTGGTGGTAGACAGAGATTTAGGGGTGGTGCTAGAGGCAGGAGTAGAGGTAGGGCCAGAGCCTCTTCCAATAGTGGCAATAATTTTTTAGCCAACAATCCCCCCATTTCCCGCTACATGCTGAGGGGACAAAAGGATTAGTGAAGGGAAGAGATACAGATAAGTTACAAATCATCAATTTATCTGAGTATAATCTTAGCGCATCTGAGACTATGTTATTAGAGAAGGGGCTTTCATTCGTCCCCACAGTGAGGTTTGATTCATTTACCTGGATAAAGGACTTAAATTTGTTTGCTCGAAAACTCAAATGGATAAAAAATTTTAAACATCATAATAGAAAAAAATGTATGGAAATGGGTTTAGAAATATCTGACTTGGAAGGCCTTGAGGCCTTGGAGGGGCTACTGGAGGAGTCAAGTAGAGCCCCAGGACAAGGCCCGTTTACTAATTTAAAGACTAAGAGTAGGAAGCTGCCACCAATAGGAGATTTCACTAATGTGGACTTATTTGTTGACATGGTGGGAGAGGAGATTAAACTATTGAGTCAGGATATGAGGGGTATTGACAACAATTTGTCTAAGTCTGAACGGCTAGCCCTAACCACATTGGAGAAAAAACAAAATATTGTTCTGAAAGCATCCGATAAGGGTGGGAACATCATGGTTATGAGCAGGGAAGACTATAAAAAAATGTGTGAGGACATTTTGCTCAATCCTAACTGTTATACCATCTTAAAGGATAATCCCACAGCACTGTTCAAAAAGGAACTTTTGGGCATTTTGGGTGATGCAAAAAGCAGGTCCTTGATCAGTGCTAGTGAATTTAATTTCTTATTTCCACAATTTCCCATCATGGCATGTTTTTATAGCCTGCCCAAAATCCACAAAGGGTATCCCCCCTTACGTGGCAGACCCATTGTTTCAGGCATAAACAATCTAACTCAAAATGTAAGCACTTATATAGATCAGGTGTTGCGTCCGTTTGTACTGGGTTTAACATCATATGTACGTGATACCATGGATGTTTTGAAACAAATTGAAGGTATCACTTTGGAACGCAGTACTTTCCTGGCTAGCCTGGATGTAGAGGCTTTGTATTCCTCCATTCCACACAAACTTGGCTGTGAAGCGGTAGAGTACTTCTTGAGATCTAGAGGTACTCAATTTGTGGCTCATAACCAGCTAGTTCTGCAGTTATTACATTTTGTGCTGGAGAAAAATGTATTTATCTTTGAAGACAGGATTTTTCACCAGCAATGTGGTACAGCAATGGGGAGTCCAACTGCTCCCACCTATGCAAATTTATTTCTTGGCTGGTGGGAGGAGACAATTGTTTTTGGGGAGAGTTTTTCCAAGTGGACTTCGTCAATAGGGATCTGGATCAGATATATTGATGACGTGCTACTGTTCTGGAATTCAACAGTGGAAGAATTCAATATGTTTGTGGCTGCCCTTAACCAGAACGATCTAGGGCTAAGGTTCACATGTGAAATCAGCAATCAGGAACTGTCTTTCTTAGACCTTAAAATTATAAAAACATCAGAGGGTACAATCCGCACTCAAGTACATCGTAAGGAAACAGCAACCAACAGTTTCCTGCAATGGAACAGTTGTCATCTTTATCCCCTCAAACGCGGTATCCCCAAAAGTCAGTTCATGAGAGTACGCCGGAATTGCAGCTCCATGGACGACTTTGAGAGACAGGCACAGGAACTTACAACCAGATTGAAGGATAGAGGTTTCCCTAAGGGAGTGATCAGAAAGGCCTATGTGGGAGCAAGAGATGCGGACAGGCAGAGTCTTCTTGTTCCTAGACAACGGAGGGAAGAGAGAGTTACGAGACTTATAGGTACTTATGATTCTAAACAATGTGAAATTATGGAGATCCTGAAGAGGTATTGGCGTATTCTTAGTACTGATGCAGATTTGATAGATCAGATCACGCAATGGCCTTCAGTCACATTCCGGAGAGGGAAAAACATCAGAGACAGAGTTATGCATAGTTGTTTTGACCCCATTGCACCAAAAGGAACATGGCTGGACAGACAAATACCAGGCACACATAGATGTGGCAGGTGCAAGGCTTGTGATTTTATTCAAAAAGGTGACAAGTTCAGGAGTGTCGTTACGCAATTGGAATATGACATTCGTGATTTTGTCAATTGTAAAACAGCAGGGGTGGTATATCTGATAACATGTCCATGTCCACTGAATTATGTGGGAAAAACGGTGCTGCAGTTTCTGCGCCGGATCAGAGAACATGTTGGCGACATTGCGAATCCTAGAGATACTCCTATATCTAAACATGTACACGCTACACATCAGGGTCGTGCAGAATGTCTTAAATTTCAAGCAATTGAACTCATTAGGCCTCCCAAATGGGGAGGTGACTGGGACAACCTCATACTGCGAAAGGAAGCCCAGTGGATCTATAGATTGGCGAGTGTACAACCAGGGGGTTTAAATGAGCAGACAAATTATGCATGTTTTATTTAAACATGCATTTTTCATTCAAACATGCATTTCCATGGCCAGTTATCCCTTCAGGAGAGCAAGATACCCACATGGCCGTCATGATAGGTGGACTCTTCATCAATAATAATCATCGTATGGGCAGTCTGGCTATGGTCCTTATTCAGCAGGTGTTCCAATGACACTTCATAGTGGGGTAGACACTCATTTATCTACACAGTACTTACAGTGTAGTTGTTTTATCAATGGCAGTCCAGCTGCGGGTTTGGAGCTGACCCGCAACACTTACCCAAACTCTTAATATCGTTATACTCCTTCCTTGCAGTGGTGAGTTCCCGGCAGCATGGGCGATTCGTTAGTGGCCTCTACTGCGCCTGCGCGTCCGGCAATTGATGCGGTCGATGTTGGTTCCTGGCTGTCAGCAGATGGCCGGGAGTCACATGGACAGGTGTCATGAATTCGATTGGTGAGTGTGATTGGCTGTTTCGATTGGCGGTGCCGAGGACAGGGGGAGGAGTCAGATGCTTTAAATAACTTAGAGTCCCAGAATGAAGCATGCCGCTGACATCTATGCGAGCATGCTTCCGTGGTGTACAACAGAATACCTGCTGCTGAACTAAATATCGCTGGCATCCCGGCCAGAGTGACCAAGCTACAGACCCCTGATGATGAGTATTGAAACGCGTAGGGTCGGTTGTGAATAGGAATTTTTTAGCATAGGGAACACTAGCATTGTTTGTTTACCTCAACACTAGGAGCTTCCGGTGCGGTTATCACGGACTCTAGTGTGAATTAGGGTCAAGACTATTGTTATGCCCACTTTTCAAATGCTGATTCCGTATTGATATTCTTGTTTAACACTGAGCTATAGTAGGTTCACAATTGAATTAGAACTCAGTGTTTACTATTTAATACGTTTTTATACACACGGTGGGGCATTTTCACAGTGGTGATTGTACCCCTGTTTTTAGAGAGTTATAAATAAATGTTATATTTTACTCATATCACACCAGTGAATCCTTCAGCTTTTTTTAAGAAACATATAATTAAGCAAAGGCTTAATAGACAGATGCGGACTATTGAAGGCCCCATATTTATTGGGAACAGTCAAACTTTAAACTTTTCTTGTACGTTTTCTCTCTATGTATTTAGAAGTACACAGGAGTGGTGTGATTATTTGGGCATTAGGGTAGTGTCCGAGGACTCAAGACTATATAATGCCCACAACGCCTTCGCTAGGAGCGCAGCTATAGGGAGCGCATAGGTATAGGTTGTGCCAGGGCTCTGGTGCCTGAGGATCCTCTGCCACATAAGAAGACATCAGTATTATAAATGATACATGTTAGCTGGAGCTTCAAGTTACACCTCTGCATAAAAGTTAAAAAACAGGGTTTGCAAAAAAAAGAAAAAACAAGAACCACATATGACACATATGCTTCTCAAAGGTATCTGTATTCATTTGTAGAGATGAGCGAACTTATCAAAAGTTCGGTTCGGCTAGTTCGCCGAATTTCACAAAAAAGTTCGGTTCGGACCGAACTAGTTCTGACCGAACCTGTCACTTACGTGCGCCGAGCATGCTACTGTCCAGGGTGCTGATAGAGTTAATGGGCTGCACTAACTCTTTCAGCAACCTTCACAGTACATGCTCGGCGCGCGGAAAATACCATTTAAATGTAATAAAAAAATAAAAATTATACGTTCGTACTTACTTTCCTCCTGTCCGGCCTCCAGCGATGACGTTTCATCCCTTTCGCCGATGCAGCCAATCACAGGCTGTAGTGGCGGTCACGCACGTCAGGATGACGCTTCATCCCACGTGACCGCCTCTGCAGCCAATCACAGGCTGCAGCGGCGACATGAATGAAACGTCATCGCTGGAGGCCGGACAGGAGGAAAGTAAGTATGAACGTATTATTATTATTTTTTGGCATGTATGTATGTTGGCATGTATGTATGTATGTATGTATGTTGTCATGTATGTATGTATATATGTGCATGTATGTTTGCATGTATGTTGGCATGTATGTATATATGTGCATGTTTGTATGTATATTTGCATGTATATATTTGCATGTATGTATGTTTGCATGTATGTATTTTTGCATGTATGTTGTCATGTATGTATGTATGTTGTCATGTATGTATATATGTGCATGTGTGTATGTATATTTGTATGTATGTATGTATGTTTGCATGTATGTTTGCATGAATGTATGTATATTTGCATGTGTGTATATATATATATGTATGTATGTTGTCATGTATGTATGTATGTTGTCATGTATGTATATATGTGCATGTATGTTGGCATGTATGTATATATGTGCATGTGTGTATGTATGTATATTTGCATGTATGTATGTTGTCATGTATGTATGTATATATGTGCATGTATGTTTGCATGTATGTTGGCATGTATGTATACATGTGCATGTTTGTATGTATATTTGCATGTATATATGTTTGCATGTGTGTATGTATGTTTGCATGTATGTATGTTTGCATGTATGTATGTTGTCATGTATGTTTGTATGTATGTTGTCATGTATGTATGTATATATGTGCATGTATGTATGTTTGCATGTTTTTATTTTTGCATGTATGTTTGCATGTATGTTTATATATATGTGCATGTATGTAATTATGTTTGCATGTATTTATGTTTGCATGTATATTTGTGCATGCTTGTATATATGTATGTATGTATCTTTGCATGTTTGTTTGTATGTATGTATGTTTTCATGTGTGTGTGTATGCATGTATGTATGATAGTTTGCATGTATATATGTGTGTATGTTTGCATGTATGTATATTTGCATGTATATATGTGCATGCTTGTATATATGTATGTATGTTTGTATATATGTATGTATATTTGTATATATGTATGTATGGCCATGTATGATACTGTCTGCTGGCGCCCTGTATCTAAGTCAACTTTGCGGCAGGCTTCTATACATGGTATAACAGTCAGTATCACACATTAAACTGAATCTAAGCCTACAACATGTTTTATTTCATTATTTTATTTTTTTACAGGTTTGGTGTTTGGACTACGTCGGTTTCGAGGACTACTTCGATGACTGTTTTTTTTCTACAATAAAATGGTTAATGAGGGTTGTGTTGGGGGTGCTTTATTTCAATAAAATATTTTATCTATATCTTTGTCTTTTTCTTTTCAAATTTTATTATTACCACTTTAGTAATGGCCGCTGTCTGAGTGACAACATCCATTACTAATGCGAGGCTTAGTGTTAGCCGGTGCAGAGGCTAACACTAACCACCATTATTACCCCGGTACCCAAAACCACCAGGGGTGCCGGGAAGAGCCAGGTACGATCCAGTACCCGACCATCTGTTGTGATGGTCGGGCCCTGGGGCGGCCGCAGGCTGGTATTATGAGGCTGGGAAGGGCCAAAAACAGTGGACCTTCCCACCCTTGTAATGCTAGGCTGCTGCTGCTGTGTTGTATCTGGCTGGTTATAAAAGTGGGGGGGACCCCACGTCATTTTTTTAAATTATTTATTTATTTACATTTTTTTTTTAAAAAAGACATGGGGTTCCACCCAATTTATCATAACCAGCCACATACAACACAGTGTTATTAGCCTGGGAATGGACAAAACCAGTGGCCCTTCCCACCCATGTAATGCCAGACTGCTGCGGCCTTGTATATGGCTGGTTATTAAAAATGTGGGGGACCCGTCTATTGCTAAATTTGTTAAATTCCAAAAAAAAAACGACGTGGGGGTCCCCCCCATTTTTATAACCAGCCCGATACAACACAGCAGCAGCAGCCTAGCATTACAAGGGTGGGAAGGTCCACTGATTTTGGCCCTTCCCAGCCTCATAATACCAGCCTACGGCCGCCCCAGTACCCGACCATCACAACAGATGGTCGGGTACTGGATCGTACCAAGCTCTTCCCGGCACCCCTGGTGGTGGTGGGTACCGGGGTAATAATGGGTGGTTAGTGCTAGCCTCTGCACCGGCTAACACTAAGTACCGCCTTTATAATGGACGCTGTCAATCAGCCAACTGCCATTATCTAGGCACTAATAAAGTTTGAAAAAAAAACACAAAGACAATTCTTTTTTATTGAAATAAGAAATCCCCAACAAAACCCTCGTTAACCATTTTATTAAAATTTGAAAAAACGTAGATCTACGCAGTAGTCCAACGAATCGAAGATGTAGTCCAATCGGTACATCAAAATCTGCAACAACATAAAAAAACAGTTATCAATGTGAACAATACCAATACTTCTACTCACCTACACACATATATACACGCACACACAAACAAACAACCATACACAGACACACACATATATACACAAACACAACAAGATATACACACACACATAAACAGACAAACACGCACATATACACAAACTCACACATATACAAACAAAAACACACATATCCAAACACACACACACACAGTTATACACACATACACGAACACATATACACAAACACATATACAAACAAAAACACACATACCCAAACACACATATACACAAACACATATACACAAACACACCCATATATACACACAAACACACACCCATATACACATACAAAAACACACACAAACATCTACACACAAACATATACACAAATACACCCATATATACACAAACATATACACAAAACACATATACACAAACACACCCATATATACACACACACACACATATAAAAACAAAAACAGACAAAGTCACATACCCAAACACACATATATACACAAACACACACATACACAAACACGGTTTCTTTTAAATGCTGCTGGGGAACCCGCTCGATCCACTATATACGGCTGCGCTACAGTGCAGCATTTAAAAGAAACAGGATCCTGACCTGTCCATAGAGTTTAAGGCAGCACAGAGTATTTCAGGAGATGAGCGTGCAGATTCAGTGCTGCTGCGAACTCTGCTCTTACCATTACGTAGCTCTCAGTCTGTTACCTCTCCTCCACTCCTGTCCTCCAGAACACCTTCACATGATTGGCAAGTCACCACGTAATGGTAAGAGCAGAGTTCACAGCAGCACAGAGTATTTCAGGAGATGAGCGTGCGGATCTTGTGCGGGGTGGTGACTTGCCAATCACGTGAAGGTGTTATTGAGGACAGGAGTGGAGGAGAGGTAACAGACTGAGCTACGTAATGGTAAGAGCAGAGTTCACAGCAGCACTGAATCTGCACGCTCCTCTCCTGAAATACTCTGTGCTGCTGTGAACTCTGTTCTTACCATTACGTAGCTCAGTCTGTTACATCTCCTCCACTCCTGTCCTCTATAACACGTTCACATGATTGGCAAGTCACCACCACGCACAAGATCCGCACGCTCATCTCCTGAAATACTCTGTGCTGCTGTGAACTCTGCTCTTACCATTACGTGGTGACTTGCCAATCATGTGAAGGTGTTCTTGAGGACAGGAGTGGAGGAGAGATAACAGACTGAGAGCTACGTAATGGTAAGAGCAGAGTTCACAACAGCACTGAATCTGCACGCTCATCTCCTGAAATACTCTGTGCTGCCTTAAACTCTGTGGACAGGTCAGGATCCTGTTTCTTTTAAATGCTGCACTGTAGCGTAGCCTTATATAGTGGATCGAGCGGGTTCCCCAGCAGCATTTAAAAGAAACAGGATCCTGACCTGTCCACAGAGTTTAAGGCAGCACAGATTATTTCAGGAGATGAGCACGGGCAGCCGTTCGTTTTTCCGAGCCGTGCTCCCATCATGCACACGACCGTAAAAACACCCGTTATTGCGGGTCGTAATTACGACCCGCAATAACGGGCTCATAGACTTCTGTTACCCACGGGTACCTTTCCGTATTCTCACGGGAAGGTGCCCGTGCCGTTAAAAAAATAGAACATGTTCTATTTTTCTATTTTACGGGCCGTGCTGCTATAATTATAATGACAGCACGGTTCGCAAAAGCGGCCGGCTGCCCGTGGCCGGCCGGCCGTGCTCGTACTTACGAGTCGTAATTACGAGCACGGCCCGTAAAATAAAAAAATAGAACATGTTCTATCTTTTTAACGGCACGGGCACCTTCCCGTGAGAAAACGGGAAGGTACCCGTGGCTAACAGAAGTCTATGGGCCCGCTATTTCGGGTCGTAATTACGACCCGTGATAACGGGTGTTTTTATGGTCGTGTGCATGAGGCCCCGTAATGACGGGTGGCTACATGTGTGCACCCGTCATTACGGCAGCGTTGCTAGGCGACGTCAGTAAGGGTATGTGCACACACACTAATTACGTCCGTAATTGACGGACGTATTTCGGCCGCAAGTACCGGACCGAACACCCTGAAGGGAGCCGGGCTCCTAGCATCATATTTATGTACGATGCTAGGAGTCCCTGCCTCTCCGTGGAACTACTGTCCCGTACTGAAAACATGATTACAGTACGGAACAGTTGTCCTGCAGAGAGGCAGGGACTCCTAGCATCGTACATAAGTATGATGCTAGGAGCCCGGCTCCCTGCACTGTGTTCGGTCCGGTACTTGCGGCCGAAATACGTCCGTCATTTACGGACGTAATTAGTGTGTGTGCACATACACTAAATAGTCACTGTTCAGGGTGCTGAAAGAGTTAACTGATCGGCAGTAACTGTTTCAGTACCATGGACAGTGACTACCGATCACAGTACCTGTAAAAAAAAAGACGTTCATACTTACCGAGAACTTTCTGCTTCCTCCAGTCCGGTCTCCTGGCCGTTGCCTTGGTGACGCGTCCCTCTCGACATCCGGCCCGACATTCCTTGATGACGATGCAGCCTTGTGAGCGCTGCAGCCAATCACAGGCTGCCGCGGCCTCTGCAGCCAATCACAGGCTGCAGAGGCCTCTGCAGCCAATCACAGGCTGCCGCGTCAGAAAAGGTCGGACTGGAGGAAGAAGAGGGACTCGTCAACAAGACAACGACCGGGTACGTATGAAATGCTTTTTATTTTATTTTTAATCAGCAGCCTCTTTTCTCTATCAGTGATTGATAGAGATAAGTGGCTGCCGATTTGTATAATGTTTTTGACCGGGTTCGGTCAAAACGGGTTCGGCCGAACCCGGTGAAGTTCGGATTCGCTGCGAACCGAACTTTACCGGAAGTTCGGACCGAAACCGGGTTCGGTTGTCCCGGTTCGCTCATCTCTATTCATTTGGTTCAAGTGTTTTATAACTATGGTGGTTTGTAAAGGGACCAATATCATTACTGCGGTGGTCAGTCCACAAATGCACAGCGTATATATCTTGGTTTAGTTTGTAAATACTATTTTACACTGGTAAGTAAAATTTACAACAATAATTAGGCCATTAACAAAAAAAAAAAAATGAATCACGATTTATTAATTTTTTTTTTAGTTGTGAACCTAATTATGTAGCCGTACACGAATCACCTCAAATATACAAGTGATATATATTATTATTATTATTATATTATCATAAATATTATGAACAGGCTAAATCCTAGAAAATCCCAGGATAATTTGCTCTTATGTAAGATTACCTTAAATTCTAAACACAATAATTAGAACAATTGCCTTGCTCAATAGGTGTACATAAAGTTTGTGTTATGAGTTATGAGTCTCTAACTTACAAAGCACTATATACTTCAAGGCCAATTGAGAAAGTTATACATTTGTAGCGCTCGTTATAAAGCTGGCTGCCAGACTGAGTTTTAGTTCCATGTCTGGGGTATTGGTATCAATTGTGTTAGAATTTGGATATATGAATAACAATTTCTCTTTCTGTTATGTTAATAATAAATGAAAACTAAAATGTAAAATTTAACCTGTATAATATTTTAGATTTTTTTTCATGTCATATTTAAAGAGGACCTATCACTAGATCAAATAAGTTCAACTGGTTAACTGACCTAAATAACACTGTCTCCCTGATTCCAGCACTGTTTTTCTTTTTTTTCCTGTACCACCCCCCATTCCAGAGATATGGCCCAGTCCTATGCTAATTTGCTGTAGTTAGCAAACAGGGTGGAGCTAGCTTCCCTGCCTCTGAAGCTGACCAATCAGCGCGAGGCAGCTCGAGGGTAGTTCATGCCCTGTTGACTAACTACAGAAAATTAGCATAGAGGGAGCCAAAAAAACAGTGGGCCATATATCCGGAACAGGGGGTCCAGGAGGAAAGAAAACAAAAAAACAGCAATCAGGGAGACAGCACTATACAGGTCAATAAACAAGTTCAATTTATAAGACCTAGTGACAGGTCCTCTTTAACCCCTTCCCGAGCACCCCACGTAGATAAACGGGCTGCAGCACTGGTCCTTGTGCCTGCAGCCTGTTAATCTATGTGTGCTCCTAACAGAGCACACAGGCGCTCCCCGCAGCCCAGAATCTCCCAGTACAGGCTGCTATTAGCAGCCTTAGTACTGGGGGAAAACATTGGGTCGGATCACAGCGGTGATGGTGATCCCCGCCGATTAACCCCTCAAATGCAGCGATCAATAGCGACCGCCGCATTTAAGTTGTTATAATAACATCGGCACCACGCGGCGCGATTGCGGCGGCCGGTGGTTGCTATGGCAACCGGAGGCATAACAAATGCCTCCGGTCCGCCATCTATGGAAGGCAATTAGACTAATATGCCCCCTGTCAGTGTGAAACTGACAGGTATAACATCCTGATCCAACAATCCAACAATCTTCAAGTCCCTAGTGGAGCTAAAAAAAAAAGTTATAAAAAGTTACGAAATTTTTTTTCTAAAATAATAAAGTCAAAGTTCAAAATAATAAAATAAAAAATTCACCCTTTTTCCCATATAAAGTCCTTTATTATTAGAAAAAAAGAAATAAACTATGCATAATTGGTATTGCCGCGTCCGTAACGGCCTGAACTATAAAAATATAATGTAATTTATCCCGCATGGTGACCGCCATAAATAAAATAATAAAAAAGACTATACCAGAATCACTATTTTTAGTAACTTCAGCTCGCAAAAAATTCAATAAATAGGGATCAAAAACTCGCATGTACCCAAAAATGGTACTACAGTTTGTTCTGCAAAAAACAAGCCCTCACACAGCTTTCTTGATGGAAAAATAAAAAAGTTGTGGCTCCTGGAATATAGCAACACAAAAACGAAATAATTTTTTTAAAACCGTGATTTGATCGTGCAAACACCGTAAAACATAAAAAACCTATGTACATATGGTATCGCCGTAATCGCATCGACCCACAGAATAAATGAAATATGTCATTTATAGCTCACAATGAACGCCGTAAATAAAGAGAATAAAAAAACATAGAAGTTTTCACAGCCTAATTACACTAAATTCAGCAAAAAAACCTATGGGATCAAAATGCTCACTATAACCCTAGATAAATAATTTTTAGGGCTGCAGTTTCCAGAATGGAGTCACTTCTGGGGGGTGTCCACTGTTTTGGTCCCTCAGGGGCTTTGCAAATGCGACATGACACCCGAAAACAAATCCAGCAAACTTGAGCTCCAAAAGCCAAATAGTGCTCCTTCCCTTCTGAGCCCTGCCGTGTGCCCAAACAGCCGTTTATTACTACATATGGGGTATTGCCGTAATCAAGAAAATTGATTTACAAATATTGGGGTGCTTTTTCTTCTTTATTCCTTGTAAAATTTGATAATTTATATGTTTTATTGGAAAGAATTTAGATTTACATTTTTACAAACTAATTCCACTAAATTCAGCAAAAAAACTTGTGGGATTAAATTGCTAACTACACCCCTTGATAAATTCCTTGAGGGGTGTAGTTTGCCAAATTGAGTCTTTTTGGGGGTGTTTCCACTGTTTTGGTCCCCAAGACCTCTTCAAGCCTGACATGGTGCCTAAAATATATTCTAATAAAAAGGAGGCCCCAAAATAATCTAGGTACTCCTTTGCTTCTGAGGCCTGTGCTTCAGTCTATTAGCGCACTAGGGCGACATGTGGGATATTTCTAAAAACTGCAGAATCTGGGCAATAAATATTGAGTTGCGTTTCCTTGGTAAAACCTTCTGTGTTACAGACAAAAACGGACTAAAATGGATTTTCTGACAAAAAAAAAGAAATGTTTAATTTCCCCTTACTTTCCTTTAATTCCTGTGAAACACCTAAAGGGTTAAGAAACTTTCTAAATGCTGTTTTGAAAACCGATACCTATAAAAATAGGTTTTGGAAATTTTCTTGAAAATGTGAGAAATTGCTGCTAAAGTTCTAAGCCTTGTAACGTCCTAGAAAAACAAAGGATGTTCAAAAACGATGCCAACAAAAAATTGAAATATGGGAAATGTTAATTAGTAACTATTTTGTGTGGTATTGCTATCTGTTTTACAAGCAGATACATTTAAATTTAGAAGAATGCTAATTTTTGCAAATTTTCAATAAAGTTTGGTGTTTTTCACAAACAAATACTGAATTTATTGATAACATTTTTCCACTAACATAAAGTACAATATGTCACGAGAAGACGATCTCAGAATCACTTGGATAGGTAAAAGCATTCCCAAGTTATTACCACTTATAGTGACACATGTCAGATTTGAAAAAATCGTCTCCGTCCACAAGGCCAAAACAGGCTCAGTCCTAAAAGGGTTAAAGACATTTTCAAGTAGTATGATCTGTTTTTAATTTGTATGAATATTGAGGCATAGCACATAGCAGAGCCCAGTGAAGATGGCTTAACCATACCACATAGGGACTCCCTTTGCTGCCAAATAGTTTGCTGTGCTTCTAGAGATGAATAACTTGGTAATACGCTATTCAATGGAACATGTCACCGTTTATCTTTGTGTCGCATTCATATGTAATCCGACAGAAGAGACCTCTGTATGCCTCTGTGTGAACCCAAAGGATTACAGAGCTACACTAAAGCCCCAAAGTCTATGGGTGGCATATTACGGTTCCGTACACCAATAAGGTTTTTATAAACCTTATTGGCAGCGATTCAAACAGCTGGTTTTACCGAGGGAAGATGCAGTCGGCTACTCATATAGTGTTACATAAGGGACATTCAATTAAATTGATCTTTAGTCCTGGCCAAAAGTTTTGTGATTGACACAAATTTTGCTTTCCACAAAGTTTGCTGCTTCAGTTTTTATAGTGGCAGTTTGCATTAACTCTAGATTGTTATGAAGCGTGATCAGATGAATTGCAATTAATTGTAAAGTCACTCCTTGCCATGAAAATTAACTTAATCACAAAAACCCAATTTCCACTGCATTTCAGCCCTGCCCCAAAATGACCTGCTAACATAGTTACATAGTACGGTTGAAAAAAGACACATGTCCATCAAGTTTAACCAAGGTATGGAAAAGGGAAGGGAAACATTTCTACGCATAGGAGCTAATATTTATTTGTTCTAGGAAATTATCTAAGCCTTTTTTAAAGCCATCTCCTGTCCCTGCTGTGACCAGCTCCTGCGGTGACTATTCCATAGATTCACAGTTCTCACAGTAAAGAAGGCTTGTCGCCTCTGCAGGTTCAACCTTTTTTCCCCAGACGGAGGGAGTGCCCCCTTGTTTTTTGAGGGGGTTTTACATGGAACAGGATTTCACCATATTTTTTGTATGTGCCATTAATATATTTATATAAGTTAATCATGTCCCCCCCTTAGTCGTCTTTTCTCAAGGCTAAATAGGTTTAGTTCTTTTAATCTTTCCTCATAACTTATATTCTCCATGCCCCTTATTACCTTCGTTGCTCTTCTTTGTATTTTTTACAACTCCAGGGCATCCTTTCTATGAACTGGAGCCCAGAACTGAACTGCATATTCTAGGTGAGGCCTCACTAATGCTTTGTAAAGTGGTAATATTATATCCCTGCCCTGTGAGTCCATGCCTCTTTTAATACACAACAATATCTTGCTGGCCTTTGAAACAGCTGATTGACATTACATTCTGTTATTTAGTTTATGATCTACAAGTACACCCAGATCCTTCTCAACAAGTGACTCCCCCAGTATAGCTCTCCCAAGGACATATGATGCATGCAGGTTGTTCGTACCCAGGTGCATAACTTTACATTTATCTACATTAAACTTAATTTGCCAAGTCTATGCCCAAACACTTAGTATGTCTAAATCAGCTGACATTATTTGGGCATTTTTGTTTTCATTGCTGTTTTTTAACAAAATGCTCTCCTTATCCTGTTGTCTAGTCCTCTCCCCACAGTCTATTTCTCCCCCCACCAATATAATCTGACCCCTCTCTAACATAACTACCCCTTTATTTTCTACTTTGACCTCCCTCCTCAGCCCTAGTTTAAATACTCCACCACCCCTGCTAGAATTCTCTCCCCCAGCACAGTGAATCCCCTTCCATTTAGGTGCAAATCATCTGCAGAATACAGTTTGTACCCCAATGAAAAGTCAGCCCACTGCTCTAGGAACCCAAAGTCTTATCCTCTACACCAAGACTTAAGCCATGCATTTAACTCCCTGAGCTCCCGCTGTCTTTCCTGTGATGCGCATGGCACAGGCAGTATTCTTGAGAATACTTCCTTGGAGGCCCTTCCCTTCAGCTTGTAGCCTAGTTCTTTAAAATTATTAATTAAGGCTTCTCCACCTACCATTAATTCTGTCTTTGGTTCCCACATGGACCACGACAGCTGGATCATCACCAGCCCCTCCCAGTAATTTATCCACCCCTTCCACCACATGCCGGAAGGAGACAGCAAACCATTCGGTTGAGGCAGTCTTGGCAACAAATTATTCTATCTGTCTTCCTGATTATAGAATCCTCTACAACTACTAATTGTCTTGCCTTACCTGCATTACCATCCCGCCGACTACTAGTTGGGCTGTGCTCCCAGCTGTTAGGGAGATCAGTATCCACTAGGGCTGCCATTTCTGAGACCGGCACCCTTGCATCATCACCCAACTTGGCAATTTTGCTTGGAATATCAGAAACCGGATTGGCCTCTCTTTTCTTTGACCCCTTTCTACTGCCCCTAACTACATTAACCCAGCTACTTGCCTGTTCCTGCTGGCCCCTGTCTTCACCCTCGAGATCTACCCCACTAACTGTTTGCTCAGTCAGCAGCATGCTTCGCTCAAGATTGTCTATCGCCCTCAGTGTTGCATTTTGCTCCTCCAGATCTCTAATGCGAGCTTCCAGGTGAACAACATGCTCACAACTGCCACAGAGATATTCACCCTGGAAATCCGGCTCCATTCATGCATACATATGGCAAACTGTGCACTGAAGAAAACCTCCAATCTTAATGTCATTTGTCCCAGTTACAAATAATCAGCAAACAATTGTTAAGTAAAAGAAAATAAGAGTACATACAAGGGCTTTAACTCTTCTTTTTAACTCCGGTTTAGTAACTCCACTTGATCCACAAGCCACTTAATTTAGCAGGGCCAAAACAGAGCAAGCTCAACAATGAGTCCTGCAGACTAATTTATACCACCTGAGAGCAGTTAACCCCTCCCCCTAGTCAGCTGCACAGCAGGGCAGAAGCTAAGAATGAAAAAAGGGTTTTAAATTGTGTCAGTTTTGCGAACTTCTATTAGCAAACACTCAATTCATATATCAAACACAGTTTCACACACAGGAACACAGCATGCCAATGCGGTTTAGTAACTCCACTTGATCCACAAGCCACTTAATTTAGCAAGGCCAAAACATTCATCAGTGATCTTCTCGTTAGCTCAGGAGAAAGTGTTAACGAGGACCAGGCAGCTGATATCATGATGATTGAATTATAAGGGCAGACTGGTTGCTTTAAAAGGAGGATGGTGCCTAAATTAATTGTCTTCTTCTGTTAACCATGGTTGCCTCCAAGGAAATGTGCATTGCATCAAAAGGGCATTATAGAGAAGGTCATTGCTGCTTCTAAGATTGCCCCTAAATCAACCATTTATCGGATCATCAAGAACTTCAAGGAGAAGGGTTCAATTGCTGTGAAGAAGGCTTTAGGGCGCCTAAGAAAGTCCAGAAAATGCGAAGACCGTTTCCTAAAGAGAATTCAGCTATGGGATGAGTTAACACAATTGCAGAGCTTGCTCAGGAAAGGCAGCAGGCATGTGTTAGTGCATCTACACGCACAGAGAGATGAAGACTTTTGGAGGCTGGAATGGTGTCAAGAAAGGCAGCAAGGAAGCAACTTCTCTCCAAGAAAAACTTTAAGGACGGACTGACATTCTGTAGGAAGTACAGGTATTGGGCTGCAGAGGACTGGGGTAATGTTATTTTGTCTGATGAATTCCACTTGGGACATCTGGAAGAATGATTGTCCAGAGAAGAAAAGGTGAGTGCTACCATGAGTCCTGAGTCATTCCAACAGTAAAGCATCCTGAGACCATTCATGTGTGGGGTTGCTTTTCATCCAAGAGTGTGGGCTCACTCACAATTTTGCCTATGAACACTTCAATGAATAAAGAATGATATCTAAACATCCTCCAAGAGCAACTTCTCCCAACGATTCAGGAGCAATTTGGTGATGAACAAGGCTTTTTTCAGCACCATGTCACAAGGCAAAAGTCATAACTTAGTGGCTCGGTGAAAAAACATTGAAATTTTGAGTCCATGGCCAGGAAACTCCACATATTTCAATCCCATTGAGAACCTGTGGTCAGTCCTCAAAAAGTGGGTGGACAAACAGAAACACAGAACTTGTAATAAACTCCAAACACTGATTAGGCAAGAATGGTTATTATTGGTCAGGATTTGACCCAAAAGCTGATATCCAGAATGCCAGGGTGAATTGCAGAAGTCTTGAAAATGAACGGTCAACACTGTAAATTATCAGTCTTTGCATAAACTTTATGTATTTGTCAATAAAAGTTTAAAAACATATGAAATGCTGATAATTGTACTTCAGTATACCATAGAAACACCTGACTAAAAGATCTAAAAACACTGATGCAGCAAACTTTGTGAAAACCAAATTTTGTGTCAGTCTAAAAACTTTTGTCTAGGACTGTAAACTTGATCTGTATCTCAGAAGTCCTCAGTGATATCTAAAATATTATTTTTGTTTGTGCTATAGGGTACACTAATTATTTGATATTTTAGAGGTCATGCCTAAAAGACTTTTGAGTGAGCTAAATAAAATAACTCAACCCAAGGCCCAACTCCAATAGATAATTGGAGTTTATATAATTTTATAGCCTTGTAAAATTCTGCATTCATGTTCTGCATTCATGTTTGACCAGGAAACCATCTGAGTTTGGATATTTTTCCCGGGTATAGGTGGATTTCCTCCCACACTTTGAAAACATACAGTTGTGGTCAATATTAATGGCATCCCTACATTTTAAGTTGACTTTTAAAAATGTATCTCGAAATATAGTGTTTATCGAAAACACCTTGGATCTACATAGACTCATATGTTTAATAAAGAAAAGCACAGAACACAAAACAAACAAATAACTTGTCCCCACCTTGTCGTTGCTCATATGATTTTAATTAGCCTATAAATGGTGGCTTTGATGGTGGCAGTTTTATTCACAGTATAAGCATAAGCTTATACAAGCTTAGTCTAAAGTCTAAAGGTACAAGACTATCTCCAAAGACCTTAACATCCCTACTTCAACAGTTCAAAATGTTATCAAGACATTTGCTACTCATGTGACAGTTTAGAACCTTCCAGGACCTAGTGTAAAGAGGAAAATCAATGACAGAACCCAATAAACGTTGGTTTGAAACTTAGAAAAGAAGCCACATAAAAATGTCAAAGTACTTTAGGCTGAGCTGGAGACAACTAGTGATGGTTTCAACCCGTACCATACCCGTTACACTGAACAACGAAGGATTCTATAAACCAAGGCCAAGGAGTACTCCACTGTTTAAAGAAAGGCCTACACAGGTGTTACTGAACTTTGACAAAACTTACCTAAACAAGCCACAATCCTTCTGGGCAAATATTTGATGAACAGAGAAACAAAAAAGTGAGTAAAATAGAGAGAGATATAAAAAATGAAGAATGTAATGAAAAGAACATCCTACCTACCGTGTAATATGGAGGATTTGAAATGTTCTGGGGCTACTTTGCTACCTGTGGGACTTGAGGCCTTAAATGTGTTACAGAAATAATAAAATCTAGCGAAATGTTCTCCCAAGTGTAAGAAAATTATCTTTAGGTCCAAGAAAATGGGTCTTAAAGCAGGATAAAGACACGCATACAAAAGTACAACTAATGGTTGAGAAAGAAAAAATTGATTGCTTTAATCTGGCCAGCAACTGGCCAGCAGTGAGTCTTGATCTCAATCCAATAGAAGAACTTTTGAGAAAGCTGAAATCTGCTATTGGAAAACGGAATCCTGCCAACATTCAAGAGCTTGAGAGTATTACAATGGAAGAATGGAAAAAAACTAGAGATGTGCAAAAAGCTCACAGATGGCTAACAAAAAACATTTGGAGACTGTCATTGTTGTCAAAAGTTATGCAACCAAGTATTAGGGACAGGGAAGTGTATTTAATCCTGTCCATTTCATATAATATGCTTCTTTTTTATTTCCTCTTTGAAATGACTGAATGTATGTTGAAAAAAACATATTTTTAGTTGATCATAGAGCATATGGACAGGGTTTGTCTTCATAAAACAACACCCAAATGCCTTCATCAGTGCAAAATATAGGAAATATGTCATATATATTAATAGTTCAGAATTCCTGCCTGTCCAGCACAGACCCATATTCAATTATAATCCAGAATGGTCACATAGTAAGTAAAAGTGACAGTTGTACTGTTTGTGTTAGGCCCCATGCATACGGCTGTGCCAATAATCACGGACCACGATTGCGGGCATGGCCCGCCGTCAACGGCCGCGGAAAGCTGCCCACATTCTCAGCCTGTGCTCCCATACAAAGAGCACGGACTGTAAAACGCAAAAGATAGGATATGTCCTATCTTTTGCGGTATACTTCTACGGCCCAGACACCTTCCCATAAATAAACGGGAAGGTGTCCGTGGACAATAGAATAGAATGGGTCCGTAATTGCGGACTGCAATTGCGGTCCGCAATTATGCACAATTTTTACGGTCGTGTGCATGGGGACTTAAGTAATACATAGAACTTTGGGGCACTTTGTAGTCAGGCTTCCTTGCATTTTGACTGGACCTTAAGGGTATGTTCACACAGGGCGGATACTCTGCGTAAAGGTAATTGCACCAAATTGTGGTGCAGTTTTTCGCCCAGAATGTCCGCTGCAGTAATCCTGCAATAAAAAAAAAATTGCATATACTTACCATGGGGACGCGTCTTTCCGACCTAACGTCCTGATGTTCTGCAACCCAGGGATGGCGTTTTCATACCTTGTGACCGCTGCAGCCAATCACAGGCTGCAGCGGTCACCTGGGATGAAAGTTCATCCCAGGAGGCCAGCCTGGACAAAGAAGCATAGAATTCTGGGTAAGTTGTGATTTTTACAGGGGAATCACAGCTTTTTTGCCGCTAAAATCACAACATCTGCTGTTTGTTGCGGGTTTTATCTCCCTATTCAATTCAATGGGTAAAAGCAGCGATTACGCAAATGCAATTGACATGCTGCAGATTGGAAAAAAAACGCACCACAGGTCAATTTCTGAGCGGTTTTTCCCCGCTTATCATTTACGCAGCGTGTAGATAAGATTTGTTCAAATCTCATCCACTCTGCTGCTACTGTATTATGCCGCGGATAATCCGCAGTATTTACGCTACACGTAAACCCCGCCTAAAAATGTCCAATCATCCCAAAATGTGCTAGTTTGACACCATAGTGGTTCTAAGGATACACGGTTACTACAGTATTACTGTAACTGTCTATCTGGAACTGTATATTTGATCTGGGGAATTAACTTGCTATATTTTTGCCACATATTTGTTGGGTAAAGTGACTTTGAAGGACATTTCTAGCTCTTCAACTAGATAGCATTTTTATAATCAAGAGTAATACTGCATATAAATAAATAACTAGCTTACCTGTATTATTCTATGAGAAACACACTTGCCCACTGGCTCCTGTATTATTCAAATGTCACAAAATGCTTGAGTAGTACAGATGGAAATAATAACTGTCTTCAATTACCTCATCTACAGCGCTTGCCAAAAAGTACATGCAGTCGCATGTTTAATTCATCATGTTTTGTTTGTGCATTAATAAAAGGAAATTGCGCAGACAGGATCTGCCAGTACTACACAGAAGTATTGAATAGACAGTAAAGTGCCTGCTCTGAAACTTTGTACTAATTTTGAAACTTATAAATATGGCATAATTGATGCTTCAAATGCTACGGCTTATTGAAAGTATTGTATTCTATATATGATATGTCATGTTGACATTTTTAGTTTTTGATTAGAACTATAAACATTTATGCTGTAATTCACTTACTGTCCACTGGGGAGCTAATTAATTAAATGGTATTCATTCCCCAGATTGTCTCAATTTATAAGTATCATTGGGATATTTTAAAACAAAAATAGCGTGCCCAGAAATGAATTTGTCCATTTCATTGAAAAAATGAGAAACTATGCATGAATACTAGTTATGTCAATCGCTGTTACCCTTTTGGTGCAAAATCCAAAAAGTTCAAACATTCACATATTGCCCCATACTTGTAATAACTCATACAATAAAGTTCCTATATCTATTACGGTAAATGGTGAAATAAAACTGTAGAAATAAAAAAAAAACATAATAAAAAAACCACTTTTTTTTTTATAAGCATTTGGCCATTATAACAGATTCATATAAAGTTATTGGAGTTTATTCAATAAATATTTACCCCAAAAATGAATCCTCTAATTTTCCTGTGCTTTGCGATGCCAAATATGTACACATTGTAACATACGATGTCGCTATAGTGCCAAGTACAAAGTTTGGATGCAACTTCTGTGCGTGGGTGATAATCATTGCAAAAGCAGATAGAGCCAAGGTAGAGCGGTGAAAAATTGGTGGCCGTGGGTAAGTATTGCATTTTTGGGGTAATGTACATTCTGCGTGATAGGAACGTATTATTGTCTGATCACCTAATGCCCATGCAAAATGTGTTTGACACGTATTTTAGATGTCTCAAAATTTAGTGCATATTAGTTTAGAAAGTTGTGCACTTTTGAGGATGGGAGATTTTTTTATTTTACTCTATGTTATCTTTTATTATTATTTCTTGTTATGTTTATTTAATTTTTACTATGGGGGCACAGGTTAGCAAGGAACAAGCGTTCTGTTTGTTTCCTTTTTCCCCAATACACGCATCACCGATAAAAGTGATCTAATGGTAACAGCCCATTAGATCACTGTTGCGACTGATCTGTATACAGAGACATGTAGAAAAGACGAACAGCAGGTCTTTGTATGCTTCTGTGCCCGTCTGCACAGGAAATCCCTGTGACATCATTATTGTTGTCATGGGTTTCCCTACAACTGCCCAAATTATATTTTTTGCTCACCTTATATTTTTCAACATGTTTGCTTAACATTTCACTTTTGGAGAGGGAGGAACAAGGGCAATCAGGGGGGCATTGTATAACAGTAAATATTTTTTATTGTTATCATTGATAATAATTTATAGACATTATAACACACATATTTCATGTTTCCATGTAATTTTATTTATACTTAACGTATACATATATATATATATATATATAGATATACACGCACACACACACACATGTGTGTATATATATATATATATATAATTATTTTTTTAACACAGACAAATATATATATATATATATATATATATATATATATATATATATATATATATATATATATATACAATTTTGTGTGTTAAATACACTGGAATACACAATGTAAAACAAATTAAGGAGTCAAAGGACCAAGATGTACTTATTCAATGTCTAAATTGTGTATATTACTTTGTTCTTTGTTGTAATTCATATACCTTCTTGGTGGTCTCTATATATTTTTTTCTCAGTGAAACTAAGTTTGTAATGAAGCTAAAATTTAAGTTTTCACCTTCTGAAATGATTTTTCCCCCAAAAGTTGTTAATTTAACCAATTTTCTTAATAAATCACCTTGGCCAATTAAACATGTGGTTAAAACATTGCTTTTCCAACTCCTGCTCAAGTCTACAAAGGCTTCAGAGTTCCTCTTTGGTTCTCTACATATGTTGATATGAAATAAATATGATTCTTGGTCCATTGACTGGTTTACTATATTTGTAACAATGCTTAGTAATGTATGAAATTTCCCAGACCTTTTCTTGAGTTCCAAAAAAAGTACTTGCGTTCCCTTGAGGCTTATTAAAATTTAACTTACCTAAAAATAAAAGGATCACCAAGAATTCTCTTATATTTGTAAATGCTTATAAAGTACTCCCTTATGTCTGAAAATGCTTATCAAGTAGTCCTCACTTCTCTCATTTTTAGGAAATACCAGTTTTATTGTATACTTTATTTAATAAAATATGTAGAAAAATGTAATAAAAGTAAATGTAGGGGAAAATAACTGTTTCCTGTTAGTGCACATGATTTCTTTTCACAATCATCGACCAAGCTTTATTGCCAGCCTCAATTACCATCTTATCAGTCTCGATAAGAATCACATTGGGATTGACATTTAATAATTTCCTATTGTCACATGTCTGTCAGCCAGATTTTACTATGCACAATCTATACCAAACAAAGCCAAAAAGCCCT
This sequence comes from Rhinoderma darwinii, assembly GCF_050947455.1. Classification (NCBI taxonomy): domain Eukaryota; kingdom Metazoa; phylum Chordata; class Amphibia; order Anura; family Rhinodermatidae; genus Rhinoderma; species Rhinoderma darwinii. The sequence goes on along the minus strand of NC_134687.1, from coordinate 584,022,860 downwards.
GAATATAATTTGTGTTCCTCTCATGAATACAGCAGACTAATGACTGTGTGTCCGCTGTATTCTGTGCTTCTGCTGTTTGGGCTATTGGGAGACTGGAGCTGTCCGAACAATATCCAGAGCTTACATAAGGGTACTTTTACACTGGCCAATATGGACTGTGAAAACAAGCCCTTTACTTGTTCATCGGCTGATGGTTGCCCTGTTTATATAGGGCAATGATCGGGTACGAATGTTTATATGAATGCTCATTTGCCCGATCATTAGTCTGTGTAAAAGAGCCTTATTTCATCCTCTTGTGTCAAGCAAAACATTGTCCACCACTACCATTCCCACAGGGTCTGCCATCTAGTCATGTGAGAGTGGAGTACATAAAGTGAAACCTCTTTAAGACAACCACCCAAGACTGCAGTTGAGGGGTGATCTTCACAAACAACAGGACAAATATAAAAAATCTGTTATAGATTGGAGTGGTCTTCTCAAAAAGGTCTTCTCACAATGAAACTCCCTTACATCTTTCTAGAACTCATGGAAACACAACAATATTAAATGTAATAGAAATAGACACACAGCATGTACGGCGGGCAGGGCCGTATTTAGAGTTTACCTAAGTATGCCCTTACAATAGGAAATATGGTCAGACAGCCCAGGGGTCCTTCAATGGACCCAGGGCTGTCTGCCCATATATGGTATGTCTCTCAGTCACGTCACAGGTATTCTCTGTGACACAATCCAAGGGGCATCCCCCTTCGCATTTTCCCCATGAACTCTGCGGTCAGCTTTGATCGCAGCATTCAAGCAATAGCGGCGGAGATGAGAGGTTTCTCTGATCTCCGCTGTTAGAGCGGGGCTGCGGCTGTGTAATAAAGCCATTGCCCCGTTCCTGACAAGTGTGTACGTGCAGTCGGCATGAAGTGATGTGGCCGGTGCTGCATTAATGAGCGACGGTGCCTGCCCTGAAGATCGAGAACATGGGGGTTTTTCAGTGCACCCACCATATTCTTGTCTTCAGTGGCAGCGATCATTAGTGCAGCGCTGGTTGCATCACCTCATGCTGCCTGCGCGCACACACTTGTCAGGAGCGGGTAAATGGCTGTATTACACAGCCACAGCCCCACTCACTACATTCATGTATAATAATACTAAGCTGTGCGGCCACACAGTTTAGAATCGCAATACATTAATTAACAGTAAAGAAACCGTTTGAGGGTGTGCGGCATCGAAATAGTATTGATGCATCGTGCAACCCAACACTACACTACATTACATTAAACATTACATTAAACATGTAGCAATACTTACCTGACCTGCTGCTGTGCCCTCCTGTCCTCTGCCGTCCGCTCCCCCTACAGCGCTTCTTAGACTGAGTATAAGACATGCCTACTGTTCTCGGATTGGTCACAGCTGCTCTGGCCAATCCATTAACAGTGGGCGTGTCTTACAGACTAATGAGTGCTGGTGAAGCGCACTCCCCCCTGCCCTGTGAGTGACCTGACCACTGGCCGGTCAGGTCACGAGTTAAGTTTTTAAACATTCTTTAAAAAATACGATCCTCCAGCCGCCCCCCTGCTGGATGCCCTAGGCACTGCATCCCCAGTGCCTAGTGGTAAATACAGCCATGACGTCGGGAAAGCTTCCAGCGTAAATGCTAAACGTGTCCATTTGTCTACATTAGCCCAACGGAGGCCTCTGCGGGGCTGGTATACGTTAGTACACCTTTTATTTTAGGTACGGAAAAGTGTAGCTGGCTACGCTATTCCATCCAATGGGATCCTGCAAAAAAAGACTGAACACTATGCTGTTTTTTTTATATTGGAGCCTATGTGTGTGACGTATGCCATACTGTGGCAGTTCCATACCTCAAAGGAAAATGTATACTAACATATACCAGTTCGACAGAGGCCTGCGTTGGGCTAATGGAGCCCTATGGACACATTTAGCGTGTACGCCAAAAGCTGTACATGCTAAATGTACATCACAAATGTGATGTGATCAGTGCCTTAGTAATAATAATAATAATAATAATAATAATAATAATAATAATAATAAAAATAATCATTTTATTTACATACCACAGCACTTTAAAATTCAGGGGGTACATTGTACAGACAAAATCAGACATTACATATGGACAAAACTAATTTACAATTCAAACAAGAGGAGTGAGGATCCTGCTCGCAAGAGCTTACAATCTATGAGGAAATAAGGGAGACACAAAGTGTAAAAAATGCTTAAGTACAATGGTCCAGCCATCATTATACACATAAAGCTGCATGAGCCGGTCACCAGCCAGTGTCAGTGTATGACAGACATGAAGTGTATTAGGGTGCAAGGAGTGTGGGGGATACTGCTGAATGAAGGTGTCTCATTACTAATGTAAAGGGGGCCAAGGGAAAGGTATTAGATTAGGGAATGTTATAGGTCTGTCTAAATAGATGTGTTTTCAGGACACAATTAAAAGTGTGGAAGTTGGGAATTAATCTGATTGTCTGGGGTAGCACATTCCAGAGGACTGGTGCAGCTCGAGAAAAATCTTGGAGATGGGAGTGGGAGGTTTGGTTTATGGCGGATGTTAATCTGAGGTCGTTGGCAGACGGTAGAGCACGAGTAGGGTGGTGGAGAGAGATGATGGAGGAGATGTAAGGGTTCAGCACTGTGGAGAGCTTTGTGGGTGAGAGTAATATGTTTCAATTTTATTCTGGAGAGTATGGGCAACCTGTGCAGTGACTGGCAGAGGGTAGAGGCGTTGGTGTAGTGGTTGGTCAGAAAGATGAGCCTGGCTGCGAGTTTAGTGAATGGAAGACTGACTCATAATGAGTTACAGTAGTCAAGACGCAAGTGAATCAGAGCGACAATAAGAGATTTGGCGGTTTCCACAGTAAGAAAAGGGCAGATTCTGGAGATGTTTTTAAGGTGAAAGTAACAGGAGCGTGAAAGTGATTGAATGTATGAAGTAAAGGAAAGATCTGAGTCAAAAATAACCCCAAGACAGCGAGCCTGCTGCCTAAGAGTTATGGTAGTGCCACACACCGAGATGGAGACATCAGGTTTAGGGAGGTTAGTAGATGGTGGGAACACAAGGAGCTCAGTTTTAGAAACATTCAGTTTTAGATAGAGAGAGGACATGATGTTAGAGACAGCGGACTGGTGTTTTGTATTAAAGCAGGGGTGATGTAATGGGAAGAGGCATATAATTGGGTATCATCGACGTAGAGATGGTACTTTAAGCCAAATATGCTGAAGGATTGTCCAATAGGGGCTGTGTAGAGCGAAAAGAGGAGCGGACCTAGGACTGATCCCTGAGGAACCCCGATAGCAAGTGGATAAGGAGAAGAAGTAGAACCAGCAAATCACACACTGAACGAGAGGTCAGGGAGATAGGAAGAAAACCAAGAGAGAGACGTGTCTTTAAGGCCAATAAATTGGAGCATGTTAAGTAGGAGTTGGTGGTCTACAGTGTCAAAGGCTGCAGAGAGATCCAGAAGAATCAGCAGAGAGTATTCCTAATACCTTATCTGTGTGTCATAGGCATCCATTAAAGGGGTTTTCCCATGAAGGACATTTATGACATATCCACAGGATATGTCATAAATGTCAGATAGATGCGTGTCCCACCTCTGGGACCTGCACCTATGTCTAGAACGGGGCCTCTTAATCCTCGTTCTAGGTTTTTGTGCTCACTCTGACTCCCGACCACTTCCTGGTTATACGTTCGGGATATGGTCGGGAGTTACGGAAACAGAGTAACTCGCTGAGCTACGCTGTTTCCGTAACTCCCATAGTAGTGAATGGCAGTTATGGAAGCAGCTTAGCATGCGAGCTACGCTGTTTCCATAACTAATATTCAGTTCTATGGAAGTTATAGCGTAGCTCAGGGAGTTATGATGTTTCCGTAATTTCCGACCATGCAATCAGTAAGTAGCCAGGAGGCAGGGTGAGCACAGAAAGATAGAATGGGGTTTAAGGGTTCCCATTCTAGAGATAGGTGCGGGTCCCAGAGGTGGGACCCGCATCTATCTGACATTTATGACATATCCTGTGGATATGTCATAAATGTCCTTCATGGGAAAACCCTTTAAACATATATGTCATATAGCTTTTCATGACGCACCCTTGAAACGGATGCCATAATAGTCTATGAGTGATGGATTCCTAAGACGAATGCCTAACAGTGGCATCCCCCACCCATAGACTATTATGACATTCGTTTAACGGATACATCATGTAAAGTTGTAAAGGTCATGAAAGTACATCCGTAATCGTTAGGCATCTGTCACCGTCTACCAGCTTTTCTCTGCGTTTCCGCTAAAACTAGGCCAAAAACGTGATGTGATTAGCAATGGGAATGACAATTTCTCTTACTGTTTGCCTGTGGTAACACATATCTCTTCCACTTTTTTTTTCTATGCAGCTGGTTGTATGTAGCAGTTTAAATGCTGCAATCGAAAGAAAAATCTCAATGTGGATACACACTGATATAATGCTGTTAAATGATCTTTCTGATACTTTATTACTTGGAATGGCGATAAACCTTTGTGTCTATGTCTAGCGTCACTGATTAATAAATACATTCCATCTGGTTATATTATCTCTTACTGTGTTTGATAAAGAAAACAGAAAAGTTATCCATCAAAAATGTAGAACAACGACCGTGCAAATAGCAAAAAAATGAGCAGAGGAGAGGGGAAAATAATAAAGAGATAATTTTGTAAAGATATTGACAGCTACAGACAGCATTAAGAGAAATGATTATGAGCAATCATCACAGCACTTGATATCTCAAGACGAACAGTGTCAAATTCAGCGTCTTAATTGCTATTTTCCATCCCCATCTATTCACTTGTATCATGAGGTATTCTTTGTGGACTTGCTGTGCCTGACACTGTGCCATTGTGATAGGAATCTGTTAGCAGACTTCCTGCAAATTACTCCAAAAATGGCTTCGGTTCCCCGTTGTAACCAATTTTCTACCCAAAAATAAAATTTGAGATTTGTGGCTCAAGAAATACATCTTATAATGTGTTGTATTGGTAATTCCACTATTACTTACTTTATTTACTAGTTTTATGCAGTGCTGTGTGTATGGACAATTTTCTTCCTTGTTGTTTCAATAGTTTTAAATTTAGTCACCTGTGATGCAGGCAAAAAAAATATACTTATACAATATTCAAACCAATGATCAAGGTATTCTTTATCAATCAGTGCCAGTCAATCTCTACCTGCGACACAATGTCACCCATCCAGTATGCCTCTTAGTACCCATACAACACTTACAAAGATCATTTTCAATCTTTGTTGATCCGGCACATTTTCCCTCCTATCTTGAATGTTTTCTTATAAAACCACATTATTGTTTACCCCTATTACCTGAGTGACATAATAGGGTTGTAATGCATTGCTGTAGTAGATGAGCATTACACATAGATACATGTACTGAAAAGGTGTTCTGTCAGACAGATAGTCTGACCCGACGTAAATACTAACCCCAGAATAACTACAGTCAAATATAGACAGCAGACCCTAGAATAACTATAGACCCAAGACCAGAACCCACACAGACATCACACATGCATTGCACTCTCATAGTCTTCTTACTTCTCTTGATCTTTCTATGTGGAGCCTTGCAGCTCTGCCCCTTTTCTTCTGTACCTGAACGGATATGGTCATGGGACCTTTTCTGTTCAGGTCCTTCTGCAGGTCCTTCACACATTTATACCTAAGGATGTATGCACAACGTGGTTTTGTTGCGTTTATGCCGCGACTCGAGGCTAGGGTTACACATGCAGTTGTGATGTAGTTTAGTGCTTAGTTTTATAAGCCAAACATAGGAGTAGACACAAAGAAGAGATACATCAGTCTTTTCTTTATACGTTGTCTTCCTTTTGGATCCAATTCCAAAACAGCACTCCACCTGTTCATGGGTTGTGACAGTTATAGTAACTCAGCTCCATTAAATTAAATAGACCTGAGATGCATTACCCAACAAGACCCATGGGCCGAGGTGGCACTTTATTTGGAAGAAAGCAGCCATGTTTTTCTAATCTGGACAACCCCTTAAAATACTTATTTCTGGAACACCATGATCTCTGTGACTTTGTCCTGCATTTAAATGTTTCACCTGCTAAGATTAGATACACAAAAAGTTTTTGATGCAGTTTTTGGTGCAGTTTTTAGGCCAAAGCCAGGAGTAAATCCAAAAGGAAGGAAAAGGGTGGAGGAAAGATTAATACATCTCCTCTCTTTTGTATTCACTTTGATGCTTGACTGCAGAAACTGCAACAAAAACTGCACATGTGTATCCAGCCTAACAAAAATATAAAAATAGACTTCGAAATATAAAAAACACATAGATAGAGATAAATGGAGAAAAAAAAAAAGAGTATAAAATTCTCCAGCGCTGTCCAAATGTTGAGGCATTGAAGGATTCAATCCAAGGCAAGAAGTTTAAATAAGATATATGTTTAATGGATAAGAATGCTATGCGTTACGAGATCGGACCGATCTCTTCATCAGGCAAAGAAACATACATGTTGCTGGAGGATCCAGCAGAGTTTAAATAGTTAAAAAGACTGCCAAAAAGAGCGATCCTGGGGTCAAAAGTTAAAAAAAACCAAAAAAAACTTTAATAGCAATGCAATTGAACAAATACCCAAAATTGATGATTACCATAGAGACTGTACACATGAACTTTATTACTGTTCTGCATTGTATGTGGCTCAGTGTAGGAGAATCATGAGAGAGCTTTTTCCGTTGTGCTCGAGGAACTAAAAAATTAAAAAATTCCGCCAGCATTACGGTCATTGACATTTCTAACCATGTGATCAAAGATTAAAACTTCAAGGGCTGGGAATACTGTATATCATACTAACAGTTAAGGAATGTTCCAGATTAGTATTAGTATTAGGATGTGCGTCTCAGGTCGCTATGGAGATCGAGCGCTAACGCTCGGAAGCCAGGAGACGGGTTGGCGTCTCTGGTTGTTAAGGAGACGGGTTACCGCCTTTAACACAGTTTCAGTTATCAAATGATGGTTTCAGTGACCTCGGTTTGAGGGTATCTAGTTTGTAGATCTAAAAGATCTCGCTTTTACATAAATTCTCAAAACTGTTACTGAGGGAGGGGTCTATTTGTTCAATTGGAGTGATCAAAAAACAATTAAAATCTCCCTTATGTTCAGTAGTGCAATGACGTGATATGCTGTGCTGCATAAATTGTTTCATACAGTTTGACCTATGTTTGTTGAGGCGACAGTGTAGGGGTTGTATTGTTCTACCTACATACTGTTTTTTACAGGTGCAGCTAACTAGATAAATAACATTCAATGATTTACAGTTGAGACAATGTTTGATGGGGAAGGAGGTTCCTGTGGAATTTGATTTGAAACTGGTAAGTTGGTGGATAATAGTGTTGCAACAAAGGCATTTTGTTACCCCACACTTGTAGCTCCCCAATGCTCCAATTTTATTCTCAGAGGGTTTATGTTTATTCCAGTGTCGTACTCTGCTGGGTGCCAGTATGTTTTTTAGTGTGGGTGCACCTTTGAAGGTTATTGTGGGTTTGTGAGGAATTATTGATTTAAGATATGGATCCAATTCAAGAATATGCCAGTGTCTCTTCAAACTCTGACAGATTGTTTTATGTGCTATGTTGTAGGTAGTAATGAAATTTAGATTATTGGCAGTTGGCATTGGATACGCTCAAACCTATGGGCCTCAATGAGGTCACTGAAACCATAATTTGACACCTGAAACCCGTCTCCTTAGCAACCAGAGACGCCAACCCGTCTCCTGGCTTCCGAGCGTTAGTGCTCGATTTTCATAGCGACCTGCGATCCCCGCTGTAAACGGCAGACACATATTCCGGAACATTCCTTAACTGTTAGTATGATATATAGTATTCCCAGCCCTTGAAGATTTAATCTTTGATCACATGGTTAGAAATGTCAATGACCTTAATGCTGGCGGAATTTTTTAATTTTTTAGTTCCACGAGCACAACGGCAAAAGCTCTCTCATGATTCGCCTACACTGAGCCACATACACTGCAGAACAGTAATAAAGTTCATGTGTACAGTCTCTATTGTAATCATCAATTTTGGGTATTTGTTCAATTGCATTGTTATTAAAGTATTTTTATTTTATTTTAACCTTTGACCCCCAGCAACGTTCTTTTTAAGCGATTTAAACACTGCTGGATCCTCCAGCAACATGTATGTTTCTTTGCCTGATGAAGAGATGGGACCGATCTCGTACCGCAAAGCATTCTTATCCATTAAACATATATCTTATTTAACCCCTTAAGGACGCAGCCTAGTTTGGGCCTTAAGGCTCAGAGCCCATTTTTGAAATCTGACAAATTTCACTTTATGTGGTAATAACGTCGGAATGCTTAAACCTATCCAAGCGATTCTGAGATTGTTTTCTCGTGACACATTGGGCTTCATGTTGGTGGTAAAATTTGGTCGATATATTCAGTGTTTATTGGTGAAAAATAGCAAAATTTAGAGAAAATTTTGAAAAAAAAGCATTTTTCAGAATTTAAATGTATCTGCTTGTAAAACAGATGGTTATACAAACCAAAATGGTTACTAGTTCTTTAACCCTTCAGGCATTTCACAAGAATTAAAGCAAAGTGGAGGTGAAATTTGCAAATTTCATTTTTCTTGCTGAATTTCAATTTTATTCCATTTTTTTCTGTAACACAGAAGGTTTTACCAGAGAAATACTACTAAATATGTATTGTCCAGATTCTGCAGTTTTTAGAAATGTCCCACATGTGTCTCTAGTGCGCTTGTGGACTAAAACACAAGCCCCAGAAGCAAAGAAGCACCTAGTGCATTTTGAGGCCTCTTTTTCATTAGAATATATTTTAGGCAGCATGCCAGGTTTGAAGAGGTGTTGAGGTGCCAAAACAGTAGGAATCCCCAAATAGTGACCCCATTTTTGAAACTACACCCCTCAAGGAATTTATTTATGGTTGTTGTTACCATTTTAACCGCACAGTTTTTTCACAGCACCTATTTGAATTGGGCTGTGAAATGAAAAAAATGAAATTTTTTCCAATAAGATGTCATTTTTTAATCAAAATTTCTTATTTTCACAAGAAATAAAATACCCCGTTCTGTTACGCAATTTGTCCTGAGTGCAGAAATACCCCATTTGTGGTGATAAACTGCCGTTTGGGCCCATGGGAGGGCTCAGAATGTAAGGACCACCATTTGGCCTACTGGGGATTTTCTGGTGCGAAGTCATGTATGCAGAAGCCCCTGAGGTACCAGTACAGTTGAAACCCGCAAGAAGTGACCCCATTTTAAAAACTACACCTTTAAGGCATTGATCTAGAGGTGTAGTGAGCATTTTGACCGGAGACATACACCCCATAAACTGTAATGTGGGTTCTCCCGGGTATCGCAATACCTTCAATGTGGCTGTTAACAGCTGCCTGGGCACACAGCAGGGCTCAGAAGGGAAAGATAAGGGGGGTAAGCTGTGCGGAGTACATCAGGGTAAGTAAAATTGAGGTAAATTATAAACCAAGGGATGTATGATAAATTTGAAAACACTCTTTCATACAGAGCTCTGGTTTTTCGGGACACGTGTCACATTGATATATTGTGTCCTCCCTTATCCCCCTCTTATAGCAGACTTTGCATCTCTTTTGACTTTTTCCCTTCTTGCCAGTTTGGGGAACTTCTCCTGGAAAGTTTTGCCCTTGTACGATGCGTGTGGCCTCGCTTCCAGAAGTACTGGGTGCCCCCCCCCCTTCCTGGTCCCTAAAGATTAGGTTCTTGATAACCACCTCTTGAAATTCCAGGAAAGTTCCCCTCTGGCCTGTACATCGACGTAGCACGTACGCATTGTACAATGCCATCTGTATGATGTGCACGGCCAGCTTCTTATACCACACCGCATGGCGCTGTAGGGCTTCAGGACTTGATCTGACAAGTTCAACCCTCCCATGTACCTATTGTAGCCCAGGATGCAGTCTGGTTTGGGGGGTCTCTGTACAGGTACATGGGTACTGGTGTGACATCTCTCTTGTCTTGTACTTGACACACAATATGTTGCTGCTAGTTTGTGCCCTCCTCTCACCCCTTCTTGTTTGCCCTGCAGAGTCTTAGGGAGGCCTCTCAGGTTTCTTCTAGCAGTGCCGCATGCCAGAGGACTGGAAGTGAGGCAGTTGAAGAGTGGGATGCTGGTATAAAAATTATCCAGGTAGAGGTGGTAACCCTGGTCCAGCAGTGGGTGCACCAAATCCCACAAAATTTTTGCATTAACTCCCAGTAAGGGGGGGGGGGCATTATGGGGGTTGAATACTGGTGTCCTTCCCTTTATATATCCTAAATTTGTAGGCATACCCTGATGCACTCTCGCACAGCTTATACATCTTCACACCATACCTTGCCTTCTTACCCGGCAGGTACTCACGGAATTGAACCCTCCCTTTAAAATCCACCAAGGACTCATCAATAGAAATACACTTCTCGGGGGTGAATGTTTTGGAAAACCGGGCACTGAAACGGTCTAATAGGGGTCTCCGTTTATACAAACGGTCAAAACTGGGGTCATCTCGGGATGGGCACGGCTCATTATCAGTATAATGTAAAAAGCAACGTATTGCCTAATTTTTTTTTTTTTTTAGGTTCTAGTTCAGTTCTGAAGTTGCTTTGAGGGGCCCATATATTAGAAACCCCTATCAAATACCCTATTTTAGAAACTAGACACCTCAAAGTATTCACAACATCATTTAGAAAGTTTATGAACCCTTTAGGTGTTTCACAGGAATTTAGAGCATAGTAGAGGTGAAATTGCCATTTTTTTTTTGTCAGAAAATCCTTTTTATACCATTTTTTTTATAACACAAAAGGTTTTACCAGAGAAACACAAATCAATACTTATTGCCCAGATTCTGCAGTTTTGAGAAATATCCCACATGTGGCCCTCGGGCGGTAATGGACTGAAGCACCGGCCTCCGAAGCAAAGGAGCACCTAGTGGATTTTGAGGCCTCCTTTTTGATAGGCACCATGTCCGGTTTGAAGAGGTCTTGTGGTGCCAAAACATTGGGAACCCCCCAAAAGTGACCCCAATTTGGAAACTAGACCCCTTGAGGAATCCATTGTAGTTTTCTTGGGGTGCATGCGGCTTTTTGATCAGTTTTTATTCTATTTTTAAGTGGCGTGGTGACTAAAAAACAGCAATTCTACTATTGTTTTTTTATTCTATTTTTTTTTACAGCGTGCACCGTGCGCTATAAATGACGTAGTCACTTTATTATGCGGGGCGATACGATTACGGCGATAGCAGATGTTTATAGTTTTTTTATGTCTTATGGCGTTTGCACAATAAAATACTTTTTGTAAAATATAATTCACTTTTTGTGTTACCTTATGCTAAGAGCCAGAACGTTTTTATTTTTCCATCAAGAAAGCCGTGCGAGGACTTATTTTTTGCGTAACGAACTGTAATTTCGATCATTACCATTTTTAGGTACATGCGACTTTTTGATCTCTTTTTATTTCATTTTTTGAGAGGTGAAGTGACCAAATAATTGTGATTCTGGTACGGTTTATTATTATTTTCTTTTACGGCGTTCACCGCGCGGGATAAATAACGAAATAATTTTGTAGTTCAGGCCGTTACGGACGCGGCGATACCAATTATGTATAGTTTATTTGTTTGTTTATATATTTTTATTAATAATAATGGACTGATAAGGGAAAAGGGGGGATCTTTACTTTTATTACTTTTATTACTTTTAAAACTTTTATTTTCTTATTTTTACACATCTTTTTTTTACTTTATTTTAACTTTATTACTTTGTCCCACTAGGGGACATGAGGGCAGGAGGCCCTGATCACTAATCTAATACACTGCACTACATGCGTAGTGCAGTGTATTAGAGCTGTCAGCTACTCACTGACAGCAAGCATAGTGGGTCCTGACTTCGTCAGGACCCACTAGGCTGCCGTCGATGGCAGAGCCGGATGCCATTTTTTGGTGTCCGGTTGCCATAGTCACCATCGCCAGCCGCTATCGCGTAGCAGGCTGGCGATTGTAGCTTAACCCCTAAAAAGCTGTGATCACTATTGAACATGGCTTTTCAGGGGTTAATCAGCGGGGACACAGCGATCGTTCTCCGCTGTAGGAGCTGCGGCAGCTGCTGTACGAGACAGCAGCTGTCACAGCTCCTGCATGTGTCGGGAGGACGGCCAAAATGGCCGTTACTCCCGCGACGTACTATTCCGTTGCTGAGCGAGAACGTATTGGTTAGCGCGACGGAATAGTACGTCGTTGAGCGCGAAGGGGTTAAACTTCTTGCCTTGGATTGAATCCTTCAATTGAACAACATTTGGACAGCGCTGGAGAATTTTATCCTCCTTTTTTTCTCCATATATCTCGATCTACTGAGGGAGCCCTGATAGTCCCTGCACGTATTTACCAGCTGCAGTCCTTTGAAACCATACAGGCACTTCTGGGTGTTGTGCTAATAACACAACACCACAATATAAGCACAACCTCTTACCCCCGACCCTTTGTCACTTTAAGCAAGAGATGATGCACGATGTGCACCGGGTGTTTTTTGTTTTTTTCTCCTTGTCTATAAAAAACACATAGATGCCCTTTTCCGCCATTGCTGGGAACATTTTCCTTCAATCATAGTTTGGGGTAAAAAACTTATATTGGAAAAGCATAGCACAAGTACATGTGGCCCAATAACCTTTAACAAAACACAAAAAAATTATCAAAAGAAAGTCTTTCTTTGTAAACTCCTTTGGGCAGACTTTAGGGGACAGACATTTTGATTGATCTCTGACCTCATGTCTTGTTACTTGTAAAAGTTTGTTTAAACAGTGAAATTATAATTGGTGGTGACCTTGAGCATATATATATATATATATATATATATATATATATATATAAAGAAAGAAGATTTGCAGCACTCCAATGTGAAAAAAAGTGGTGGTTTATTCAATCCAAGAACAACAGCAACGTTTCAATCCTACAATAGGATTATTCTTGGATTGAATAAACCACCACTTTTTTCACATTGGAGTGCTGCAAATCTTCTTTCTTTATATACCAATACACGTCCGAGGATCGGGACGTTTTGCTGGGCACCTGATCGATTGATTCTCTGTGAGTGCTGCTGCTTTCTTGTTTGCTATATATATATATATATATATATATATATATATATATATATATATATATATACTAGTATACATAGTTACATAGTTAGTACAGTTGAAAAAAGACACATGTGCATCAAGTTTACCCAAGGGGTGGGAATAGGGACATTTCTACACATAGGAGCTAATATTTTTTTGTTCTAGGAAATTAGCTAAGCCTTTTTTGCAGCCATTTACTGTCCCTGCTGTGACCAGCTCCTGCGTTGACTATTCCATAGATTCACAGTTCTCACAGTAAAGAAGCCTTGTCGCCTCTGCAGGTTCAACCTTTTTTTCTCCAGACGGACAGAGTGCACCCTTGTTTTTTGAGGGGGTTTTACATAAAACAAGATTTCACCATATTTTTAGTATGTGCCATTAATATATTTATATAAGTTAATCATGTCACCCTTAAGGCACATTCAGACGTGGTGGAGTTTTTCCGCTGCAAATGTTGGTGCAGATTTGGGGCAATTACGCAACGAAGCTGCACCAACATTTGCATATTTGACAGGTAATTTAGATGTTGCAGAAAACATAGCGGACTTGCCATAGATTTCAGTTTTTGCATTGCAAAGGCTGAAATACGCAGTGAAATTACGCTTCTTCTCCGCAACAGACAGTGCATGCTGCGGAGGGAAAATTCCATCCCGCAGCCTATGGTCCACAGTGGAGTTTTCCGCAATGTCTGAACTAACTTGCCTAAAAATGTATTGAAACAAATGTAAAAAACGGCCGCTGGAGAATTCCACTGCGGACTGTCCACAGCGGAATTCCACAGCAATTCCACCACGTCTGAACCTGCCCTTAGTCGTATTTTTTCAAGGCTAAATGGGTTGAATTCTTTTAATCTTTCCTCATAACTTAGATAATCCATGCCCCTTATTAGCTTCGTTGCTCTTCTTTGTATTTTTTCCAACTCCAGGGCATCCTTTCTATGAACTGGAGCCCAGAACTGAACAGCATATTCTAGATGAGGCCTCACTAATGCTTTGTAAAGCGGTAATATTATATCCCTGTCCCGCGAGTCTATGCCTCTTTTAATACACCACATTTGCCCTGGGCCAGTCCCTTGGCACTATACCAGTCACTAGAGAATCTCTAAATGTTATGAAGAGAGGGATTGAAATAACTGAACTAAGCTCTTTAAGAACTCTAGGGTGTAACCCATCTGGTCCCGGCGCCTTGTGTACATTTATTTTATTTAGTTTGGACCATATCTACATTCATCCAATTCAGTTTATCAACTGATATATTAACAGCACTGGCAGCGGCTATATCAGCTGCTCTTTCTTCTGTTGTATATACAGAGCTAAAGAACCCATTTAGTAACTCTGCCTTCGCTTGATCCCCTGTGACCAACTCCCCATTACCACTATCTAAGGGTCCTTCCTGTTCAGACCTTGGTTTCTTCGCATTTACATACTTGAAGAATTTTTTGGGATTTGTTTTACTCTCCTTGGTCACTTGCCTTTCATTTTGTATTTTTGCTCATTTTATTACATTTTTACAGATTTTCTTACGCTCTTTTTAATTTAAAAAGGCTACAGATATACCCTCAGATTTGTATTTTTCAAATGCCCTTTTTTTGTCATGTATTGCCCTTTTTACAGAAGGTGTAAGCCATGTGGGGTTTAATTTTAGTCGTTTATACTTGTTACCTATAGGAATACATTTTGCACTATAAATACCCAAAGTAGATTGAAAATCTCACATTTATCATTTGTCCCATTATTTGACATTAGTTCTTCCCAGTCTATATCCTGAATTGCAGCCCTCATCCTGGGGAAATTGGCTTTCTTAAAATTAAGTGTTCTTGCCCTCCCAGCCTGTGTTTGTTTTTTACAGTAAGGGTATGTGCACACGAGAAATGCCTTTTACGTCTGAAAAGACAGACTGTTTTCAGGAGAAAACAGCTGCCTCGTTTCAGATGTAAAAGCTCCTCCTCGCATTATGCGAGGCGTCTTTGACGCTCGTAAATCTTGAGCTTCTCTTCATTGACTTCAATGAAGAACGGCTCAAATTACGTTGCAAAGAAGTGTCCTGCACTTCTTTGCCGAGGCAGTCAATTTACGCGTCGTCGTTTGACAGCTGTCAAACGACGACGCGTAAATTACAGGTCGTCTGCACAGTACGTCGGCAAACCCATTCAAATGAATGGGCAGATGTTTGCCGACGTATTGTAGCCCTATTTTCAGGCGTAAATCGAGGCATAATACGCCTCGTTTACGCCTGAAAATAGGTCATGTGAACCCAGCCTAAAGGTAAAATTTAACTATATTGTGATCACTTTTACAAAGGTTTTCACGAACATTGACATTCCCAACCAGCTCTGCATTATTAGAAATGACCAGATCCAACAGAGCTTCACCTCTAGTCGGGTCTTTCACAAACTCGGCCATAAAATTTTCCTGCAACAGGTTGAGGAAATGTCTCCCCTTTGCAATTGAAGCCGAACCATGACGCCAATTAATATCCCGGTAATTAAAATCTCCCATTATCACTACCGTACCAGCCTGTGCAGCCCGATCCATCAGTTTATATATTTGACCTTCCATCTCCTCAGTTATATTGGGGGGTCTATAGATTACACCAAAAGTAATTTTTTTCAGTGTTTACCTCCCTTTCTAGTTCCACCCACAAGGTTTCAACCTCCTCACAAGCTTCACACACTATTATCTCTTTCACACTCGCCTTAATATCACTTCTCACATACAGATATACACCACCACCTTTCCTATTTGTCCTGTCTTTCCGAAACAGTGTAAAACCCTGTAGATTTACAGCCCAGTCATGAGAAGAGTCTAGCCATGTTTCAGCAACACCAACTATATCAATATGTTCCTCTAGTATCAAGGCCGGCAGCTCCCCCATTTTGCTTGCTAGACTTCTGGCATGTGTGAACATACACTTTAACTTGCCTTTCAGTTTTTCACTTTCAGTATCAGAAATATGATTATTTGACATTATTTGGGCATTTTTATTTTCATTTTCACTGCTGTTTTGTAACAAAAGGATCGCCCTATCCTGTTGTCTAGTCCTCTTCCCACAGTGTGTTTCCCCCCCCCCACCAATATAGTCTGACCGATCTCTAACCTGACTACCCCTTTATTTTCTACATTGACCTACCCCTTGTTTAAATACTCCGCCACCCCAGCTAGAATTCTTTCCCCCAGCACAGCGAACCCCCTTCCACTTCGGTGCAAATCATCTGCAGAATACAGTTTGTACCCCAATGAAAAGTCAGCCCAGTGCTCTAGGAACACAAACTCTTCTTCTCTAAACCAAGACTTAAGCCATTCATTTAACTCCCTGAGTTACCGCTGTCTTTCCTGTGATGCGCATGGCACATTCAGTATTCCTGAGAATACAACCTTGGAGGTCCTTCCCTTCAGCTTGTAGCCTAGTTCTTTAAAATTATTCTTAAGGCTCCTCCACCTACCATCTATTCTGTCATTGGTACCCACCTCCACCACGACAGCTGGATCAAATTATTCTATCCGTCTTCTTGAGTATAGAATCCCCTACAACTACCAATTTTCTTGCCGTACCTGCATTTCCATCCCGCCAACTACTAGCTGGGCTGTTCTCCCGGCTGTTAGGGAGATCAGTATCCACTAGGGCTGCCATTTCTGAGACCGACACCCTCGCATCATCACCCAACTTTGTAATTTTGCTTGGGATATCAGAAACAGGATTGGCCTTCCTTTTCTTTGACCCCTTTCTACTGCCCCTAACTACATTAACCCAGCTACTTTCCTAATCCTGCTGACCAATGTCTTCACCCTCCAGTTCCACCCCACTAACTGCTTGCTCAGTCAGCAACATGTTCCACTCACGATTGTCTATCACCCTCAGTGTTGAATTTTGCTCCTCCAGATCTCTAATGCGAGCTTCCAGGCGAACAACATGCTCACATCTGACACAGAGGTATTCACCCTGGAACTCCGGCTCCAGTCTTGCATACATATGGCAGACTGTGCACTGAAGAAAACCTCCAATCTTGCTATCCATTATCCCAGTTACAAAAAAACAGTGAACAATTGTTAAAGTAAAAGAAAAGAAGAGAACTTACAGGGGCTTTAACTCATTCCTGTGATGCGCATGGCACATTCAGTATTCCTGAGAATACAACCTTGGAGGTCCTTCCCTTCAGCTTGTAGCCTAGTTCTTTAAAATTATTCTTAAGGCTCCTCCACCTACCATCTATTCTGTCATTGGTACCCACCTGGACCACGACAGCTGGATCATCACCAGCCCCTCCCAGTAATTTATCCACCCGTTCCGCCACATGCCAAACCCTGGCACCAGGCTGACAGCAAACTATTCGGTTGAGGCGGTCTTGGCGACAAATTATTCTATCCGTCTTCTTGAGTATAGAATCCCCTACAACTACCAATTTTCTTGCCGTACCTGCATTTCCATCCCGCCAACTACTAGCTGGGCTGTTCTCCCAGCTGTTAGGGAGATCAGTATCCACTAGGGCTGCCATTTCTGAGACCGACACCCTCGCATCATCACCCAACTTAGCAATTTTGCTTGGAATATCAGAAACAGGATTGGCCTTCCTTTTCTTTGACCCCTTTCTACTGCCCCTAACTACATTAACCCAGCTACTTGCCTAATCCTGCTGACCCATGTCTTCACCCTCCAGTTCCACCCCACTAACTGCTTGCTCAGTCAGCAACATGTTCCACTCACGATTGTCTATCACCCTCAGTGTTGAATTTTGCTCCTCCAGATCTCTAATGCGAGCTTCCAGGCGAACAACATGCTCACATCTGCCACAGAGGTATTCACCCTGGAACTCCAGCTCCAGTCTTGCATACATATGGCAGACTGTGCACTGAAGAAAACCTCCAATCTTGCTATCCATTATCCCAGTTACAAAAAAACAGTGAACAGTGAAGAGAACTTACAGGGGCTTTAACTCCTGTTTTTAACTCTGGTTTTGTAACTCCAATTGATATACAAACCACTTGTTTAGCAAGCCAAAATAGAGCAGGCTCTACAGAGACCTGAGGTTTGTTCGTGGATCCTCAGTGTCGTCTGGGAGATGGTGCTTGGAACCCAGGCAACGCTTGGCACAGCGGGTAGAGGCGGTCAGATGGATAGGCAGAATCAGGACAGGCAGCAGATGTCGTAACGGGTATGGCAGCAATAGCTCAAGGCAAGCGGCAGGCGTCGTAATGGGTATGGCAGCAATAGGTCAAGGCAGGCGGCAGACAAGAATAGTCAAGTTCAAGCAGAGGTCAGTAACGGGAAATCCAGACAAAAGGCAGAAGGAATGGAAACAGGGACCCAGGGCACAGGGAACTCACAGGGAACTTGGTTTAACAAGCAGGGATACCAGGGAGGAAGAACCTTAAATCGGAAATCTTAGGAATTAAGGCGCGTGCTGGCCCTTTAAGACAGGACGAGTCAGCGCGCGCGCCCTTTAGTGACTGCAGCCGCACATAAAGGATAACGGCCGCGGAGGGAGGTAAGGGATGCACTCACCCGACGCCATCCAGGGCCAGCAGAGCGTCCGGATCGGGTAAGTGGAGCTCGGGATGAGCAGCTGGTGATGCAGGACGCCGGAACCGGAGCAGAGGCCATGGTGACGGCGGGGAACGGCGCGGCAGCCGTTACAGTACCCCCACTTTACGCCGCCTCTTTTTAGGCTTGCTTGGAAACCTTCGCTCAAAGTCCTTGATGAGAGCTGGGCAGTGGCGGATTATCATTAGGGCGGTTCGGGCGGCCGCCCGGGGCCCAAGGCTCCCAGGGCGCCCATAGCCACCCAAACCCCCTCATGCCCAGTGGCGTCGCTAGCCCTGGAGGGAGCCCCGGTGCCAGGACCGCACCTGTCATCAGACGAACGGAGCTTCGCTCCTACTTAGCAGCCCAATCTGCCCCCCTTCCCTGCTCTAAACATCTCTCCTCCTGCTGCTAGCTGTCAGAACATGGGGGAGGGGAGACTGTCAGCGTGCTCTGTGTCGGGCTGTGAGCAGGAGAAGAGCTGCAGTGAATACTCACAAATATTCTACATAAAAGGTAAGTGCATGTGTGTTTACAATGTGTACTTTATATGTGTATAATGTGCATACTCGTGTGTGTTTACAATGTGTACTTTATATGTGTATAATGTGCATAATCGTGTGTGTTTACAATGTGTACTTTATATGTGTATAATGTGCATACTCGTGTGTGTTTACAATGTGTACTTTATATGTGTATAATGTGCCTACTCGTGTGTGTTTACAATGTGTACTTTATATGTGTATAATGTGCATACTCGTGTGTGTTTACAATGTGTACTTTATATGTGTATAATGTGCCTACTCATGTGTGTTTACAATGTGTATTTTATATGTGTATAACATGCATACTCGTGTGTGTTTACAGTGTGTACTTTAAATGTGTATAATGTGCATACTCGTGTGTACGTGCGCGTGCGCGTGTGTATATATTTCTGCAGCAATTCCGCAGAAACTAGCAGAAATTTTGATGCAGAAAAAAAAGCACCATTTCCTGCATTTTTTCTGCAGAAAATGGTGCGTATTTTGCTGCGTTTTTCTCAATGTTGGGAGATGGTGACGTCTCCTCTGAAAAAACGCAGCAATTCTGTCCACTTTCCGCAGCAGGAATTGACATGATGCGGCACAAGAAATACGCACCACAGGACAAAATGTCTGGTCGGAAATTTTACGCAGCGTTTGGATGAGATTTGGTAAATCTCACTCACTTTGCTGCTACCGTATTCTGCGTATTTTCTGGGCGGAAAATACGCAGCAATTCCGTTAAGTGTGGACAAGCCCTAATACAGTAGCAGCAGAGTAGATTAGATGCGAACAATTCTCATTACACGCTGCGTAAATGATAAGTGGGGAAAAAAAAAGCTCAGAAATTGCCCTGCGGTGCCTTTTTTTATTCCGCAGCATGTCAATTTTATTTGCGTAAACGCTGCTCATTTGTTTCGGGTTTTCCCCATTTAATTCAATGGGGAGGTAAAACCTGCAACAGGTAGCAGATGTTATGTAAAAACACAATTTAGAAAAAATAAAAATCTTATACTTGCCCAGAATTCTGTTTCTTCGTCCGGGTCGGCCTCCTGGGATGACGTTTCACCCCATGTGACCGCTGCTGCCAATCACAGGCCAATCACAGGCTGCAGCAGTCATATGGCATAAAATGTCATCCCAGGGCTGCAGTGTAGCAACGCTGTGTAGCACTATATACAAGGGGGGGGGGGAGAGCGCTGTGTGGCACTATATATAAGGGGAAGTGCTGTGTGATGCTATCTATAGGGGGCTGTGTGATGCTATCTATAGGGGTGTGTGTGTGGCTCTATCTACAGGGGTGTGTGTGTGTGTGGCTCTATCTACAGGGGGGTGTGTGTGGCTCTATCTACAGGGGGGTGTGTGTGGCTCTATCTACAGGGGTGTGTGTGTGGCTCTATCTACAGGGGTGTGTGTGTGGCTCTATCTACAGTGGGGTGTGTGTGTGGCTCTAGCTACAGGGTGTGTGTTTGTGGCGCTGTCTACATGGGGGGTTGGCGCTGTGTCCCTGCACACTGTGATACTGTCAGTATGTAGGGACACAGCCCTGTGAAAGGGGAATCGTAACACCCTTTTGTTAATGCTTGTTCAAAAAGGTAGTGTTAGCAATAGTTACGGCGCGGCAGGGTGGCGGTGGAGAGGGGGGGCCCAAGTTTGGGTAACAGCCCAGGGCCCATGGTCTTCTTGATCCGCCACTGGAGCTGGGGCGTTGATATTCTCCACGGTCTCCCATGAGCTCTCCTCAGGATCATAATCTTTCCAGTTCACTAGGTACCATAATCTCCCCCCGTGATCGTTTGACATCCAGGATCTCTTGAATTTCAAATTCGGCATCAGCCGCTGTTACAGGATAGACAGGATTTGTCTTAGAAAATCAGTTGAGTAAAGTGGGTTTCAGCAGAGAAATGTGGAAGGAATTAGAGATTTTCAGAGACTGAGGAAGGCGAAGTCTGAAAGTTACTGGATTAATTTGTTTAGTTATTTCATAGGGACCCAGAAACTGAGGAGCTAGCTTGTAACAAGGGGTCTTTAGACGTATGTACCGGTTGGATAGCCAGACTTTATCCCCAGGAAAGAGCTGCGTCTCTTTTAAACCTGGCTATGGCTCTGTGGATGGAGTCCTTGGCCATCTGCCAAATCCGTACAAAGTCACGGTGGACCGTGTTAGCAGCTGGAACCTCAGAAGGCACAGAGACTGGTAGGGGAATTCCTGGGTGTTAGACAAACTCCAAGAGGAAGGGAAAAGAGCGGGTAGATTCCCCCGTATGGTTGTTGTAGGCAAATTCGGCCCATGGAAGCAGACCTGCCCAGTTGTCTTGTCGCGGAGACACTAAATTCCTGAGGAAACCTTCAAGTATTTGGTTTATCCGCTCTACTTGACCATTGGATTGGGGATGGTACGCGGAAGAGAAGTCTAGTTTGACCTACAGTAGTTTGCACAAGGCTCTCCAGAACTTGGATGTGAACTGAACTCCTCTGTCAGGAACAATATGCTTAGGAAGACCATACAGGCGAAAGATATGCTTGATAAACAGCGTTGCCAGACGGGAAGATGACGGAAGGCCTGAGAGAGGTACGAAGAGCGCCATCTAGGAAAAGCGATCCACTACAACCCAGATCACGGTACACCCAGCAGAACTAGGCAGATCGGTGATGAAGTCCATGGCAATGTGCGACCAGGGAGAGTCAGGCACGGGCAGGGGGTGCAAAAGTCCAGCAGGTCTTGAATGGTAGACTTTATTTTGAGAGCAAGTGGAGCAGGAAGAAACAAAGTCTTTAGTGTCTTGGGACATGGAAGGCCACCAGTACTGACATCCAATCAAATTGAGAGTCTTTTTGATGCCAGGGTGCCCAGAAACCCTGGAGGCATGACCCCAACGCAATCCCTTTGTTTAGGGCAGGGGTCTCTAACTCGGCCGGGTAAGTGGGCCGCATATAGAAAAAATGGGAAGTTGACGGGCCGGATTACTTTCAAATGTGATACAATACAAAATTATTGTTAATCAATTAGTTATTTGAACTACTATAACACTATATTACTATAATAATACCGCTAGGTTTAAAATTTGAGAGATTTCTCCACGTGCTTATTTCAACAATCCAGCTTTCCAGTTTAAGTGTCGCTAAATGCAGTCCGGCGGCTCAGTTAGCACACATGTCAAGATTGGGCAGCCCCTTTTTAGATAGTGCCGCAGTGCCCTCTGTGGATGCTGCCGCAGTGCCCTCTGTGGATGCTGCCGCAGTGCCCTCTGTGGATGCTGCCGCAGTGCCCTCTGTGGATGCTGCCGCAGTGCCCTCTGTAGATAATGCAACACACCCCTAGATAATGCCAGTGTCCTCTTCAGATACTGCCACACACCTACTTGTAGATAATGCCGCAGTGCCCTCTGTAGAGGCTGCCGCAGTGCCCTCTGTACATTCTGCCGCAGTGCCCTCTGTACATTCTGCCGCAGTGCCCTCTGTACATTCTGCCGCAGTGCCTTCCGTACATTCTGCCGCAGTGCCCTCCGTACATTCTGCCGCAGTGCCCTCCGTACATTCTGCCGCAATGCCCTCCGTACATTCTGCCGCAGTGCCCTCCGTACATTCTGCCGCAGTGCCCTCCGTACATTCTGCCGCAGTGCCCTCCGTACATTCTGCCGCAGTGCCCTCCGTACATTCTGCCGCAGTGCCCTCCGCAGATGCTGCCGTAGTGATCTCCGCAGATGTTGCCGCAGTGCCCTCCACAGATGCTGCCGCAGTGCCCTCCGCAGATGCTGCCACAGTGATGTCAGGGGCTTGCCCAGAGCTGGAGTCCCGGAGCAGAGCCGCTTCTGGCACTCTGCCTGGGATTCCAGCTCTGCTCCTGACATCACTGTCCATATATGGACAGATGTCAGGGGCAACCCCAGAGCTGGAGTCCCAGGCAGAGCGCTAGTAGGCTCTTCCTGGGACTCCAGCTGTGCTCCTGACATCACTGGGACTCCTGCTCTGGGGAAGCCCCTAACATCATTGTCGATGTATGGACAGCGATCTCAGAGGCTTCCCCAGAGTCCCGGAGCAGAGCCAATAATAGTGCTCTGCCCGGGACTCTGATCTGGGGAAGACCCTGACACACTGTCCATATATGGGCAGATATGTCAGGGAATTCCGCAGCGTCCCGGAGCAGAGCCTATACTAGCGCTCTGCCCGGGACTCTGCCCTGGGGAAGACCCTGACACACTGTCCACATATGGGCAGCGATGTCAGGGAATTCCACAGAGTCCCGGAGCAGAGCCGACACCAGCGCTCTGCTCGGGACTCCGGCTCTGGGGAAGCCCCAGACATCGCTGTTCATATGTGGACAGCGATGTCAGGGAATTCCACAGAGTCCAGGAGCAGAGCCGACACCAGCGCTCTGCTCCGCTCTGGGCAAGACCCTGACACACTGTCCATATATGGGCAGCGATGTCAGGGAATTCCACAGAGTCCCGCAGCAGAGCCTGTACTAGCGCTCTGCCCGGGACTCCGGCTCTGGGGAAGCCCCAGACATCGCTGTTCATATGTGGACAGCGATGTCGGGGAATTCCACAGATTCCCGGAGCAGAGCCGACACCAGCGCTCTGCCCGGGACTCCGGCTCTGGGAAAGCCCCAGACATCGCTGTTCATATGTGGCCAGCAATGTCAGGGAATTCCAGAGTCTCGGAGCAGATGACAGCCCAGGGGCCGCATGCGGCCCGCGGGTCGCGTGCTTGAGACCCCTGGTTTAGGGGGTACGTAGGTCTTTCCTCGGGGAATGTGTACCACTTCAGCAGGAGCAGCGATCACAATACGTTTCGGATCTATAATAAACTGTGGGCTGGGCTCTTGGTCTGTGGGCTCAAAACAGCGAGATAAGGCGTCAGCCTTGGCATTCTTTCCAGCGGTGTCTGTAGTGAAGCTGAAAATCAAATCTGGAGAAGAATAATGCCCACCAAGCTTGACGAGAGTTTAGGCGTTGAGAAGTCTGTAAGTATAGGAGGTTTTTATGATCTGTGTAAATGATGATAGGATGCCGTGCACCCTCAAGCAAATGTCTCCATTCCTCCAGGGCCAATTTAATAGCTAAAAGTTCTTTATCTCCAATTCCATAATTTTTTTCAGCAGATGTGAATGATTTGGAGAAAAAAACGCAGGCTACGAGTCTCCCTCTACAAGTCTTTTGTGAAAGAATAGCTCCAACTCCCACAGATGAAGCATCGACCTCCAGAACAAAGGGTTTGGTGAAATCCGGTCTATGTAGGACTGAAGCAGAAGAGAAGGCAGCTTTAAGAGCTTGGAATGCGGCTTCGGCCTCCGTGGTCCAGTCTTTAGCATTAACCCCTTTTTCAGAGCAGAAATAGGAGCTGTCATAGAGGAGAAATGAGGAATAAACTGGCGGTAATAATTTGCGAATCCCAGCAGGCTTTGGACAGCTTTGAGTCCTTGCGGACGTGGCAAGTTGAGAATTGAGGATAGCTTGGCTGGATCCATTTGAAGACCCTGGTTGGAAATGACATACACCAAGAAAGGCAGGCTGGTTCTCTCGAAGAGGCATTTATATAGCTTGGCAAACAGAGAGTTCTCTCGCAGACGCTGTAACACTTGGCGCACATGCACCCGATGAGTTTGAATATTGGGAGAAAAGATTAAAATGTCATCTAGGTATACCACCACACAGCTGTACAACAGATCTCTAAAAATTTCATTAACAAAGGCCTGGAAAACCGCATTACAAAGTCCAAAGGGCATGACAAGGTATTCAAAATGCTCATCACGAGTATTGAAGGCGGTTTTCCATTTGTCTCCCTCGCGGATACGGATGAGGTTATAAGCTACACGAAGGTCTAGTTTGGTGAAGATTTTCGCCCCCTGTAGACGGTCAAAGAGTTCTGAGATCAATGGTAATGGGTACTTGTTCTTTAACGTGATATTATTTAATCCTCGGTAATCAATACAAGGACACAGGGAGCCGTCTTTTTTCCCCACAAAGAAAAACCCTGCGCCAGCAGGAGAGGAGGACTTACGGATGAATCCTCTCTCCAGATTTTCTTAGACATACTGAGACATGACCTTAGTCTCGGGCAAAGACAAAGGGTAGACTTTAACTCTGGGAGGCGTGGTGTTGGGGACCAGGTCTATGGCACAGTCGTATGGCCTGTAAGGAGGCAGCGATTCAGCTCGTTGTTTACAGAAGACATCCGAGAAGCTTTTGTATGGAGTAGGAAGTCCTGCTGAGTTAGATTCTGTAGACCGAGGCATGGGTGGGCTAATAGATTGTAGACAATGTTGGTGACAGAAGTCACTCCAGCGGGTAATTTGACCTCCAGTCCAGTCAATAACAGGAAAATGCTTCTGCAACCACGGTAGACCTAGTAGCAAAGGGTTCAGAAAGTTCTTTAACACATAGAAGGAGAAACGTTCCTGGTGCAGTGCCCCTGTTAACAGGAGAATGGGCTCGGTGATGAGATAGATAGTTTCCTGTAGGAGCCTCCCTTCTACAGAAGCAATGGACAACAGTTTGGTTAGTCTTTGCACTGGGATTTGGTAGTGATTTACCAAGGACTGGCACAGAAAATTCCCAGCGGATCCGGAATCTAGGAAGGCTTGAACGTAGAAAGTGGCTCCTGCAAAGGACAGCTTCGCTGGCATGGTCATCTTCTGAGAGGAAGGTATTCCACCTAGGGTAGCCTCTCCTACTTGCCCTAGGCGTTGTAGTTTTCCGGCCTCACTGGACAGTCTCTGAGGAAGTGCGTTTTTCCACCACAATACAAACATAAATTCAACTTGCGTCTATTCTGGCGCTCCTCAGGCGTGAGTCTTGTTCTCTCCACCTGCATGGGTTCGTCCGACCGGGAGGAAGATGAGGCCAGAAGAGGTCTTCGGAAGGTTGGTGCCAACAGTGATGTCCAATTGCCTCGAGCAGACTCTTGTTGTCTCTCACGGAAATGTATATCTATACGATTAGCTAGAGTAATCAAGTCAACCAAGGATGGTGGAAGGTCTCGGCCAGCAAGTTCATCCTTGATTCGGCCCGCCAGACCCTCCCAGAAGGTCGATACCAAAGCCTCATTATTCCACTGGAGTTCAGTAGCCAAGGTGTGGAATTGAATGGCGTATTGGCCTACAGTGGAGATTCCTTGCCGGATCTTGAGTAGAGAGGAAGCTGCAGAAGAGGCTCGACCCGATTCTTCAAACACCCTTTTAAACGTGGAGAGAAAGTTCTGAATGTTGTACATGATGGGGTCGTTTCTCTCCCACAAGGGTGATGCCCAAGCCAGCACTTCACCAGACAGCAGGGACAGGATATAAGCCACCTTAGCCCGTACTGAGGAAAAATGATGTGCCATGACTTCAAAGTGGATGGTGCATTGGTTAACAAATCCCCTGCAGGTCTTGGAGTCTCCCTCATAGCGGGCAGGCGTAGGTAAATGTAGTCCAGGACTGTAGACAGGAGCTTGCTGTGGTGGTGGTGGTATCGGAGGCGCCGGAGGCGCTAGTTCGTTCAAACGAGTGGACACATTCTGCAGTAGCTGAAACAGCTGATCTTGGCGGACTCATTGTCTAGAAAGCTCCTGAGCCATATCAGCCATGTCAGGCAGGGCTGTGTCAAGGGGATCCTTGGCTTGTTCAACCTATAATGGTTCTCACCGGTTTGTTCGTGTGTCATCTGGGAGATAGTGCTTGGAACCCAGGCAACGCTTGGCACAGCGGGTAGAGGCGGTCGGATGGATAGGCAGAAGTCAGGACAGGCAGCAGACGTAGTAACGGGTATGGCAGCAATAGGTCAAGGCAGCAGGCGTCGTAACGGGTATGGCAGCAATAGGTCAAGGCAGGCGGCAGACAAGGATAGTCAAGTTCAAGCAGAGGTCAGTAACGGGAAATCCAGACAAAAGGCAGAAGGAACGGAAACAGGGAACCAGGGCACAGGGAACTCACTTGGGAACTTGGTTGAACAAGGAGGAATGCAATGGAGGAGGAAGTCTTAGGAATTAAGGCGTGCACTGGCCCTTTAAAATAGGACAAGTCAGCGCGCGCACCCTCTAGTGACTGCAGCCGCACATTGAGGATGACGGCCGCGGAGGGATGTAAGGGATGCACTCACCTGACGCCGTCCAGTGCCAGCAGAGCGTCCGGATCGGGTAAGTGGAGCTCAGGATGAGCAGCTGGTGATGAAGGACGCCAGAACCGGAGCAGAGGCCGTGGGGACGGCGGGGAACGGCGCGGCAACCGTTACACTTCTTTTAACAGGCACTCAATTCATATATCACACACAATAACCCACACTGTATGCTACACAAGAACACAGCAAGTCAATCCGGTTTTGTAACTCCACTTGATATACAAACCACTTGTTTAGCAAGCCAAAACAGAGCTTTACACGGTTTTGCTAGCAAAAGGAATGCAGTGGTCTGTTAATATATATATAAATGCTCCCCATAGCTGCCCTCACTCCGTATAATGCCCCCCATAGCTGCCCCACACAGTATAATGCTCCCCATAGCTGCCCCACACCGTATAATGCCCCCATAAATGCCCCCATACAGTATAATGCCCCCCAGAGCTGCCCTCACACAGTATAATGCCCCACATATTAGCTCCTCCCAATGTATAATGCCCCTCATAGCTGCCAACACGCAGTATAATGCCGCCATATCAGCTCTTCCTACAGTATAATGCCCCTCATAGCTGCCCCCACAGTATAATACCCCTCATAGCTGCCTCCCACAGTATAATGCCCTCCATAGCTTCCCCCACACTGTATAATGCCCACCATAGCTGCCCCACAGTATAATGCCCACCATAGCTGCCCCACTGTATAATGCACCATAGCTGCCCCCACACAGTATAATGCCCCCCATAGCTTCCCCCACACTGTATAATGCCCCCATAGCTTCCCTCACACAGTGTAATTCCCCCCATAGCTGCACCCACACAGCATAATGCTCCCCATAGCTGCCCCCACACAGCATAATGCTCCCCATAGCTGCCCCCACAGTATAATGCCCCCTCCCTCCCATTCACAGTAAAATGCCCACCTCCCTCCCATACACATTATAATGTCTCCCCTCCCTCCCATACACAGTATAATGACTCCCACCCATACACAGTATAATGCCCCCATATGTACGGACCAAATAGAAAAATAATCCTTTGATCCTTTTCCTCCTCTGCACTGTGCTCAGTATACTGTGAGCGGCTCGGCGAATGCAGGCGCGATGTAGTGACGTCATCCCGCCTGTCTGCACCGAGTCACTTACATCACACAGACCGGAGGAGGAGAAGGATCCTCCACTTGGTGAGGGAACGGGGAGAGGTAAGTATGTATGTTATTATTTTTCTATTAGGTCCGTACATATGGGGGCATTATACTTTGTATGGGAGGGAGATGGGGGCATTATACTGTGTATGGGAGGGAGGGGAGACATTATACTGTGTATGGGAGGGAGAGGGGGCATTATACTGTGTATGGTAGGGAGGGGGGGCATTATACTGTGTATGGGAGGGGGCATTAAACTGTGGGGGCAGCTATTGGGAGCATTATGCAAATCAATTCTAAACAAATGAAATTTGTCAGGAATTCCCCAAAAGTTTCGGATTTGCCGCCAATTTACAGATCAGAAAATAACAAGAATACAGAATACATATAGATAGAGGATTAGTGTTAGTGAGGGTGTTTCATAGTGAGCAGTAGAGAATAGATAGTTAAATTTACAATGATTTGATATAAAGATAGGAGTCAGTCAGTGTCAGTATGTTACCTTGGCAGGCACAGGCAGACTTTTGTAGCGTCCATGGCCCCGGGCAGTCGGGTTTACTCACCTCCCGACGCCCGCAGCCATGGATCCGTGACCGCTGGTCCCCATCTCCTTCCTAGGAGACGCCAGCGCTCACTTCCGCTCAGTTCTGCTGTGTCCTGTAGGGTGCGCGCACGCTCGTGCACGGCCTTAAAGGGCCTGCGCGCACAAAGGAAATCGTCATCATCATCATCAACTGCCATGATTTCCTGGTCTATAAGCAGGCCCCAGACCTTCTGATCCTTGCCTGAGCGTTGTTAGTCTATCCCAGTCTGTCTTGCAAATGGTCCCTTAGTGTTTCCCCGTTCCAGTTGTTACCCGTGCCCTGTTACATGTTCCTGTATCCCATATAGTTCTTGTTCCTGTGCCTACCAGTGTTGGAGTCGTGTCTACTGCACCTGCTACAGCACGGTTGGAGGCCGGTGCGGCAGGTAGCGCCAGACGTGGCGGGCAGTATCCGATATGGCAGAAGACACTGGACGTGGCAAAAGGCACAGGACGTGGCAGAACACACGGGACGTGGCAGAAGACACGGGACATGGCAGAAGACACTGGACGTGGCAGAAGACACTGGTAGGCACCGTCTGGACTAGTTCAGGTTCAAGCGTTGCTATCTGCTATTGACTTTCGTGTAGACTGTGACCTGGTCAGCTGCCTCCCCGCTACGGCGGAGCGGCCTAGTGGGTCAACATACACTCTGATCGTGACAACTTTGCTGTGAGCGATTGCTGCTGCAGCAAATTTGTGAATCTTCATCAAATCATTCACAAATATTTTGTAATAATATTTATTCTGGTGCTGGCATTTAAGAGCTTGAAAGGGGTAGAATACAGTCCAGGAAGAACTCATTATGTCATACACGACTTTCTAGGGCAATATGGGAACTTTTAAGCTGCAACGCATTTATTTGGACCAAATCGAATTTCGATAGAATCAGACCCGAATCGATTTTTGGGGAATTTGTTCAACTTTGGTTATAGTGAATCTCCACATTTTATCATCATGTGGTCTAATAGGTCCTACGTGCTTTGCTGATTAATTTCCTATTATATCTTTATAGTGGTTAGAGCTCTATTTTTCTGATACAGAGCTCTAAATCTCCTGCATAGACATGGATTTAAAAGATAACATGATGGCTACCTGCAGCCACCCCTAGAGGGAGCTTAGGAGCTTACTGCATACTATTTGTACATTGAACTTAAAGGGGTATTCCGGTTACAACAAGTTATCCCCTATCCGTTGGGTAAGGGGTAACTTGCTGATTGGTGGGTGTCCGATTATCTCAGGCACTGTAATAGAGAATGAATAGAGCAGCAGTGCGCATGAGCGACCTGCCGCTAGGTTCAAACTTGGGTTTCGGGCAACTTCGGGCTCCACGTTCTCGTAAAAGGTGGGGGTCCAAACTGCGGACACCCACCGATCTGCAAGTTACCCCTTACCCTACGGATAGGGGGTAAATTGTTGTAACGGAATACCCCTTTAATAATAAATCAGTATGTTGTAAACTCTTATGCTCCTCTAGTGGCCGCTGCAGGTGTCCAAGCATTAATTATATTTCCAATAATTGCCATAATAGAATTCACATTGATAAACAGTACAATTGGGTTCCAGGCATCATTTGCCCCAGGTTGTTTGCCCTCTGACTCTGATCTCCCGGTGCCAGCGATCATCAAATTTAATTGGAATTTCACATTTAATCATCATGCCTAAGATTTACAGAATTTCCAACCTATAATGTCTATCTTGTATTTTCTGATGATAGAACTTTTCAAGTAACCCGTGATTTTTAGTTATATTTTTTCTGAAGAAAAACGATGTAAGCAAAGCCGTGTGCAAGTTAAATAAAAGGAATAAGATTGCTGACTTGTAGGCTGATCTTCCTTCAGAGGGCGTAATAAATTTCTGTGTTAGAACAAACCTTATGAAACATGGAGGTGATTAAGAGAAGACAGTCAGATGCTAAGGAGAGGATATGTGGAATGGAAATCTAACTCAGAATAACTACTTTGCTGGAGCATATGAAAGAGATCAATTTACTACAAAGCGTCCATAGTGAAGAAAGCACAATAAATTGTGTGCATTTGTAACCTTTGGCAGTTTCATGTAAATCAAAATATTCAACTATACGCAATAAATCTTACAACCTTTCAGCATCGCACCCTCGGATTAAGGCAAAGGACACTCTGCTTCTACATTTCAATCTCATTTTTGTCAAGACTTTGCTTGATAATTTAAACATGTTCGTATGAGATCATGCAATAATTCTATTTCTCATAACATTGGCAGGAAAGGTTTTTTGCTACTAAGGTGTATTCAACATTGGTTTATTACAGATGTTTATAGGGGTCCTGTTTTTTTTGGATAAGGCAGACTGAATATTGGGCATTGCTCAAGGGCCCATTGGACAGAAGGGGCCCAAAACATTTCAGTCAAGCAACAGCACTTCTTAAAATGTAATCCCTTCCCTTTGGCGTACAGTTACAGGAAGGCTCTTGTATCGAGCTGAAATGTTGCACTGATGGACCAATAAACACCACCCACCACTTTTTGTACTTTCAACTTGGAGTAATCCCTGATTTTTGATCTATTGATTTTGGGTCTGAGAGTCGTGACCCAGCCGGGCGTGCACCCACATTCTACGGAGGCTGTGCGGCTAACATTTTCTTTTGACTTTGTATATATATATATATATATATATATATATATATATATATATATATGTATATATATATATATATATATATATATAATATTAATAGTAAAAAAGATCCTCTTTTCTCATTTTTCTCTAAATAAAAGAAAATAAAATAACCATGATTGGTATCAGCACGTCTGTAATAGTAAGAACAATAACAATATAACCTTATTTAACCAGCATGGTGAATGTAAAAAAAAAAACACAATAAAACAGAATTGCTTGTTTTTTGGTCTGCTTGCCTCTGCAAAAAAAATGAAATAGAAAGTGATCAAATAGTCGCATGTACCCCAAAATGGTACCAATAAAAACGACAAATTATCCCACGAAAAACAAGCCCTCACACCGCTCAATCGACGGAAAAATAAAAAAGTTATATGTCTCAGAATGTGGGGACACAAAACTAATTTGTTTTTAACAATTAGTTTTTTCTTTGTAAATGTAGTAAAACATAAAACTATAATATAAATTGGGTATCACCGTAATCGTATTGACCCACAGAATAAATTAAGATAACGTTTTTTGGCTGTAAAAAAGAACAAAAAAAAATGGTGGAATCGCTCTTTAGTTTTTTATTCCACCACACTGTAGTCTCTATGGGGGGGATATCTTCCCCCTACAGAGCTGTCAGATGCTCAGACCCCCATAGAGCCCTCAGCAGTCAGTCAGACAATCTGACCTCCCCTTGAAATATAATCCCCCCATACAGCCCTTAGTAGTTATTTTACTGCAAGGGGAGTGGTGTCTAACTTCTTAAAGGGTAACTAAACTTCTAAAAAACCTTTGAAATGTCAAAGTAAAATGTCAGAAGTTTTGATCGGCGGGGGTGTGAGCACTGAGACTGCCTTCGATCGCTGAAACAAAGTGGCAGAAGCACTCGGGTGAGCGCTATACCCCTTAATTTCTGATCGGCTTTTCACTGAAAGCCTAGCAAGTGGTGTACGGACTCATAGACTTTCTATTGAGACCGTACACCGCTCCGAGGAATGGCGATCAGAAACTGAGCGGTACAGCATTCAACCAAGAATTTCTGCCACTTCATTTTAGCGATTGTGGGGGTCCCAGGGCTTGGACCCCCACTGATTAAAACTTCTGACATGTCACTATGACATGTCAAAAGTTATTTTTACATTTTAGTTACCCTTTAAAGAGAGGTGTTAACAACTTTTTATTATTATTATTATTATGTTATGTATTAAAGGCTATGTACACCTTTGGAAACTTTTTCTTTTTATATATATATATATATATATATATATATATATATATATATATATATGTTTATCAGTGTGTTTGGTGCAACTTTCTGAATACTTTTTATTAAAAATTATTTTTACTTTTTCAGATACAGATGCTTTGTATTCCGTATACAGAGCAGCCGTATCTAGTGCTAAAACCTTATCCGTCAGGTCAATAGCACTAACCGGTACAGTTTCAGCGGGTTGGGGGGTTGTATTGCATGTGAGGGGAAAGGAAGGGGCCCAAGTTGTGTCAACAAGCCCAGGGCCCATGGTACACTTAATCCGCCACTAGGCTGCGGTCAGAGGCAGAAAACAATTTGGGTCAAATCCAAACAAGGCCGGGCTGAGCACTAACCACCTGTCATGGCCCTGCTTCTTTAAGATGTCAATAACGCCGCAATGGAGAGACTAGCAGAGGTGGTTGTGAGCAGGGCCGGCCCTAGTGTAGATGGCGCCCTGTGCGAAATGATCTTTTGGCGCCCCACCCCATCATTAAAAAAAATGCCCCATAAAAAAATTATAATGCCCCTTTAGTGCCCCCATACAGTATAATAATAATATTTAATAATATATTACAAACCCTTCAAGGACACAGTATTTTTTCCTCTAATTGTGCCCACAGTATTATGCCATCTGTGGTACCCCTACACAGTATAATGTCCGCTTAGTGGCCTCCACACAGTATAGTGCCCCCCGGTAGATTTTGCCATACAGCCTCCCTGTAGACAGTGCCATAATTCCCCACCTTTTGTAAATCGTGCCATACAGCCCCCAACTCCCCCTTGTAGACATTGCCATACAGTCCCCCACCTCCCCCTTGTAGACAGTGCCATACAGTCCCCCACCTCACCCTTGTAGATCGTGCCATACAGTCCTCGCACCTCCTCCTTGTAGACAGTGCCCCCAAACAAAAACTCACCTAGGCCACGTTCCCATGATGAACTGAGCTGCTCCATGACGGGACCCTGTAGCCTAATACAGAGTTTCCCAACCTTTTCGGACTCGAGGCAGCACTGGAAAAACA
The DNA here is from genome assembly GCF_050947455.1 of Rhinoderma darwinii. NCBI lineage: Eukaryota > Metazoa > Chordata > Amphibia > Anura > Rhinodermatidae > Rhinoderma > Rhinoderma darwinii. Next base: position 583,988,923 of record NC_134687.1, on the reverse strand, counting down.
AAATTTCCTCAGGGCCCCTCTACCAAAAATTGTTTTGAGAAAGACAGAAAACGGCTAAGAACAAGCACTACACTCGTAGGGTACATTCACATTGTGTGACCTTTTTTTGTGTTTTTTCTTAAGCTTTTGAAGCGAATGCAAAAGACGCAGGAAAAAAAGCTCCAAACGGGCTCCACAGGTATTTTCTGCATCCTATTAATTTCAATTGGAGGTCAGAGGTGGAAACCACTTGAAGACCATCAGCCCACCACTCACAGTAAAATGACCATCGGCCCCCCACTTACAGATTCCCCCTGTAGGTAGCGCCACACAGCCCCCTGTAGGTAGCGCCACACAGCCCCTTGTGGGTAGCGCCACACAGCCCCTTGTAGGTAGCGCCACACAGCCCCCTTGTGGGTAGCGCCACACAGCCCCTTGTGGTTAGCACCACACAGCCCCCTTGTGGGTAGCGCCACATAGCCCCTGGTAGGTAGCGCCACACAGCCCCCTTGTGGGTAGCGCCAGACAGCCCCTTTGTAGGTAGCGCCAGATAGCCCCCTTGTAGGTAGCGCCACACAGCCCCCTTGTAGGTAGCGCCACACAGCCCCCTTGTAGGTAGCGCCACACAGCCCCCTTGTAGATAGCGCCACACAGCCCCCTTGTAGATAGCGCCGCACAGCCCCCTGTAGGGAGTGCCCCACAGCCCCCTGGTTGGTAGTGGCCCACAGCCCCCTGGTTGGTAGTGGCCCACAGCCCCCTGGTTGGTAGTGCCCCACAGCCCCCTTGTTGGTAGTGCCCCACAGCCCCCTGGTTGGTAGTGCCACACAGCCCACAGCCCCCTGGTTGGTAGTGCCACACAGCCCACTACTCCCTGGTTGGTAGTGCCACACAGCCCACAGTCCCCTGGTTGGTAGAGCCACACAGCCCACAGACCCCTTGTAGGTAGTGCCACACAGCCCACTGGTTGGTAGTGCCACACAGCCCCCTGGTTGGTAGTGCCACACAGCCCCCTGGTTGGTAGTGCCACTTGCCCACAGTCCCCTTGTAGCTAGTGCAAGGACTACGAAATGACCCTGATAGCTGGCGGGCAATAGACATTAAAAAAAGGACAACTGTGCAGGAGCACACAAAATACCCAGCTTTCCCAGCTATCAAATAAATGTGTGGAAATAAACTAAGATATAACTTTTATTTAGTCTGAGTAAAGGATTAATCCTTTTAGCTAGATTAAATAAAAGTTATATCATAGTTTATTTCCACACTTTTTTTGGATACCCGGGAAAGCTAGGTATTTTGTGTGTTCCTGCACAGTTGTCCTTTGTAGGTAGTGCCACAGAGCCCACAGCCCCCCTGTAGATAGCAACCCCCCCTTCCAGTAAAGATAGAGCCACTGTAGCTCCCTGAAGGAGCGGAATCCCCGTGTGGCCGGGCATTCTGCTCCTGGAGCGCTGCTTGATGCCTCTGTCAATATATGGACAGTGACATCAGAGAAAACTCCTGAAGCGGAATCCCCGGTCACTGCGTTGCAGACGCTATGACCGTCGATCCCACTCCAGGAGAAGCGCCTGTCGTCTGTGTCCATGACGTCATTGTCTTCTCCTGGAGTGGAATCCCCGGTCGTAGAGTCTGCAAGATTGTGACCAGGGATTCCGCTTTAGGAGTTTCCCCTGATGTCACTGTCCATATATGGACAGAGACATCAAGCAGCGCTCCAGGAGCTGAATCCCCAGCCACACGGGGATTCTGCTCCTTCAGGGAGCTACAGTGGCGCTAGTAGACAGCAGAGCAGGGAGATACCTCCCTGCTCTGCTATAGTGCCCCCTTGTAGATAGCAAACCCCCCCCCTTCCAGTAAAGATAGCGCCACTGTAGCTCCCTGAAGGAGCGGAATCCCCGTGTTGCCGGGCATTCCGCTCCTGGAGCGCTGCTTGATGCCTCTGTCCATATATGGCCGGTGACATCAGGGAAAACTCCTGAAGCGGAATCCCCGGTCACAGCGTTGCAGACGCTATGACCGTCGATTCCACTCCAGGAGAAGCTCCTGTCGTCTGTGTCCATGACATCATTGGCTTCTCCTGGAGTGGAATCCCCGGTCATAGAGTCTGCAAGGTTGTGACCAGGGATTCCGCTTCAGGAGTTTCCCCTGATGTCACTGTCCATATATGGACAGAGACATCAAGCAGCGCTCCAGGAGCGGAATCCCCGGCCACATGAGGATTCCGCTTCTTCAGGGAGCTACAGTGGCGCTAGTAGACAGCAGAGCAGGGAGATACCTCCCTGCTCTGCTATAGTGCCGTCGCTACCGCTATAGCAGCCACAGCAGCTGCTAGCGGCACCTCTGCCCTCATGCCCCGTGTCACCGCTAGCAGCCGCTATGGCTGCTACAGCGGTAGCGACGGCTACTAAGTGAAGAAGCGCCCAGGTGGAGAGGCGCCTGCAGTTAGTGTGTGTATCCCCGCTGGTAGTTGCAACGGTGCGGGGATACACACACACCTGCTGGCGCCCCTCTTGCAGTGTGGCCGCTGGCGCCCTGTGCGACCGCACTGGTCGAACATAGCTAAGGCCGGCCATGGTTGTGAGACAAGGAGAAGGTCATTGGTGCACAATTTGGTACAGAGGGCAGTTTTCTGTTATACTGCATTTGTTTTATCTGTTAACCCATCATGACATAACTATTTGTAACTACATAACTACAGGATAGGCGAGGAGAAGTACGGTGGGAGCTCAGGAGCTCAGCCCACACTGTACGCTGCAGGTGTCAGCTGTCAGCTCTGATCCTCCAATGTCTGGGATCAGAGATAAGTTTGATCACGGCCGTTCAATCATAGATGCAGCGGTCAATAACGACTGTGGCATCTAAGCCGTTATAAAGATGGAAGCCCCCTATGTCATCCCATTGGCCCTCCCCCGTGATGGCAGCCCGGGGCCTAACAAAGGCCCCAGGTTTTTTATGCTTCCCCTTCTATTAAACCATAAGTATTTCAGTGTATGTTAACAATTGCATATTAAAATTCCCTAGTGGGGCTAAAAAAAAATGTCAATGTCTTTTTGAATCAAAGAAAAAAAGAAAATGTAAAAGTAAAAAAAAAAAACTTTTCACATTTTTTAAGAAAATAATGTAAACAGCAAAAGTGATATTGCCATATCCATAAAAGTCTGAACATTCAAAATATAACGTTATTTATCCCACATGGCAAAAAAGAAAAAAAAAAAAGGAAACCTGTAAAATTGCTGTTTATAGTCACCTCAACCTTCCAAAAAAATGGACTGAAAAGGGATTAAAAAGTAGTCTGTACCCCAAAAATGATACTAATAAGACTTGCAGCTCACCCTGCAAAATTAAGCCCTTAGTCAGCTCCATCAGCGAAAAAATAAATAAGTTATGGGTATCAGAATATGACTATTTTTTTTAGCAAATTGCTTTCATTGTGTAAAATTAATAAAACATAAACGAACTGCTACATTTGGTATTGCCATAATCGTATTGACCCACAGAATAAAGTAAATATGTAATTTTTAACACAATGTAAATGCCGGCAAAAACCCCCAAAAAAACATTCCATTTCATCCCCAATTTTTTTTTAAAAGCTTCTCAGTATATTATATGGTACATTGAATGGTATCATTAGAAAATACAACTCATCCTGCAAAAAACAAGGCCTGTTACGACTATATTGATGGAAAAAAAGTTATGGAAGGCGGAAAGGGGAAAAACAAAAATGAAAAAACAAAATTTGGTTAGGTACAATACAATTATAATCTTAACATATATTACAATAGAAACTGGCATGTTTCTGGCAAGGTGTAATAAGCTTTAGGTCTATGCAGTTTTAAGGTAAGTTCACACGCCCTATTTACGAACGTAACTCAGGCGTTTTACGCCTCGAATTACGTCTGAAAATACGTCTCCAACTGCCGGCAGCAAACATCTGCCAATTGAAATCAATGGGGTTACGACGTTCTGTGCACACAGGCTTTTTTTTTACGCGCCGCTGTCAAAAAAAGGTGCGTAAAAAGACGCCCGTGTCAAAGAAGTGCATGTCACTTCTTGAGACGTAATTGGAGCCGTTTTTCATTGACTCCATTGAAAAACAGCTGCAATTACGTCCGTAATTGACGCGGCGAAAAACACGATTACAAGCAATTACGTCTGAAATTCCGGAGCTGTTTTCGCCTGAAAACAGCTCCGTAATTTCAGGCGTATTGGACGCTGCCATGTGAACATACCCTTAGGGTATGTTCACACGCAGAGTCAAAAACGTCTCAAAATACGGAGCTGTTTTCAAGAGAAAACAGTTCCTGATTTTCAGACGTTTTTTGTGCCACTGCGTTTTTTACAGCCGTTTTTGGAGCTTTTTTCAATAGAGTCTGTGGAAAACGGCTCCAAAAACGTCCCAAGAAGTGTCCTGCACTTCTTTTTCGCGGCCATTTTTTTACGCGTAAAAAAAGCCACAAAAAACGCTCCGTCGGAACAGAACGCCGTTTTCCCATTGAAATCAATGGGCAGATGTTTGGAGGCGTCCGAAAATAGGTCGTGTGAACATGCCCTTAGGGTATGTTCACACGATTAACAAAATACGTCTGAAAATACGGAGCTGTTTTCAAGGTTAAAACAGCTCCGGATTTTCAGACGTTTTTTGAGCAACTCGCGTTTTTCGCTACGTTTTTCGCGGCGTTTTTGCAGTGCGTTTTTTTACGGCTGTTTTTGGAGCTGTTTTTCAATAGAGTCTATGAGAAAACGGCTCCAAAAACGTCCCAAGAAGTGACCTGCACTTTTTTTGACGAGCCTTCATTTTACGTGCCGTATTTTGACAGCGTCGTGCAAAATAACAGCTCATCTGCACAGAACATCGTAAGACCCATTGCAAGCAATGGGCAGATGTTTTCCGACGTATTGGAGCCGTCTTTTCAGGCGTAATTTGAGGCGTAAAACGCCTCCATTACGTCTGAAAAGAGGTCGTGTGCACATACCCTAGGGATATGTGCACACGATAACTGCAATTATGTCTGAAATTATGGAGCTGTTTTCGGAGAAAACAGCTCCTGAATTTCAGACGTAATTGCATGTACTCGCGTTTTGCGGGGCGTCTTTTACGGCCGTTTTTGGAGCTGTTTTCATTGGAGTCAATGAAAAACGGCTCCAATTAAGTCACAAGAAGTGTCCTGCACTTCTTTTGACGAGGCTGTAATTTTACGCGCCGTCTTTTGACAGCGACGCGTAAAATGACAGGTCGTTGGCACAGTACATCGTAAAGTCCATTGAAAGTAATGGCCAGATGTTTGCAGACGTATTGGAGCAGTTTTTTCAGACGTAATTTGAGGCGTAAAACGCCTCCATTACGTCTGAAAATAGGTCGTGTGAACCCAGCCTAACAATCTCGGTATGTAAAAAAAAGAATGTTACTATTCACTAGCAGCAAGCAGAGATGCTTAAACTGGTGAGAGATTGAAATACAAAGTATATTAGAAAGTTGCTTCTGTTTCATTATACAATGATTACATTTTATATACAGACCTAAACTATAATAAAAGATGGTTAAAGTCCATTTTCCCCATCACCAGAACATTCCCAGTAATAACAATATTGTGCTTATTAATTTTTGTTCTTCTGTCGACCTGTTACAAAGTCTAATTTGCCATTTTTAAATTATGGGTGTTTCTAGGAAACCAGCGTGTCAATTAATATGGCTGTCCTGTTAGCTCCAACTGGATTTGTCATGTAGTTCTCTAAACATGGGTTTCTATTCGCATCATGACTTTCATTTATACCCCATCTGTAGGGTAAAACGGTGCCTGACAGGGTTCCGTGAGGGTATGTTCACACGCACTGTTTTCAGACATAATTCGGGCATTTTACGCCTCGAATTACGCCTAAAAAAACGCCCCTAATACGCTACAAGCATCTGCCCATTGTTTTATATGGGAATTACGATGTTCTGTTCCCACGATCCTTTATTTTACGCGTCACTGTCAAAATATGGCGCGTAAAATGACGGCTCGTCAAAAGAAGTGCAGGACACTTCTTGGGACAATTTTGGAGGCGTTTTTCATTGACTCCATTGAAAAACAGCTCCAAAAACGTCCGTAAAAAAACGCAGCAAAGAACGCGAGTTGTTAAAAAAATTTGAAAATCAGGAGCTATTTTCACCTGAAAACAGCTCCGTATTTTCAGACGTTTTTGCTCACTGCATGTGAACATACCCTTAGAGTTTTGTTCAGATTTCTATTATTTTAACGGCAAGCGTAGTGCTGTAAGCTGTGATTTTCTTGTTGTCAAAAGTGACATAACCCGTCACCTTACGTTCAGTGGAGGCGCCAAATGGCAAAATGAACAGAGTCTTTGGCTCTGTTCACATTAGTGTTTTTATGTTTCTGTCAAGAGTTCCAATATTTTTGATGGCAAGGGAAGATCAGTCTGCATTGATATTCTTGCCGCTAAAAATACCAGTGGAAACCTTCTGGACCTCATGATAAGTTAATGAGATCTAACAGGTTTCAACAGGATACGGAAATAGAATCTGGTATAGCATGGCTTAGTTCTAAACGGAAGCCATGGCGCTAATGTGAACAGAGCCTTAAGGCCCTTTTACCTGGGCCAATTTTCGGGCAAATGAGTGTTCATATGAATGGTCATTCCCCTGTGTAAACAGGGCAACAATCTGCCAATGAATGAGCAAACGCTCCTACCGTGTGCCATATATGACTGGTGTCCACTTATGCATCAGAGCGGCATTTAGCATTGACTGGTTGCGACTGCTACCACTGCAACCCCTACAGCTACGCCACTGCTGCCAAGTCGCCGTGGATATATATTTGTATAACTAGGCAGAGTTGCCATTTAGAAATCTGAGAAACAGCTGATGTCTTACATTATTTTATATGAGAACAGTGATTTTTTTTTTATTTGTAAAACTGATACATTTTAAAAAAACTAGTCAGCGAGTCATCTTTGGAGTGGACATACCTGCGAGGATAGCACTGCTCACATGTCTAGTACACTTATATGAGAATGTAATTTCTTTTTCACAGCAGCGCCAACTTTAACTTGTCATGTTAGTACAATTCAGTCTAAGTAAATACACAGTTAGACTAATGTTTACAGTGTCCTCTCTCTTCCTATTTGTACTCAGTCACGTAAACATGAACTATATTGGGATATGGGATTAAGGGGTCACTGATGTTTTAAAAACTGTTGTCACTCTCAAGTGAAACACCTGGTATATGGTTTTATTCTTTAAACTTTATCACAGCAAAAACATTAGGATATGTAAAGAGATGTCTATTCCAGGCAAAAAGATTTCCTGTATAGAAGAATAAGGTCAATTAAATGTTTCCTTTTGTTCATAAAAGAATGTGAAGAAAGCAAAATAAAGTAGCAAAATGGTCATTATAAAAAATTACGAAATAACAATAATTATAATAAAATAATAATAATAAATATAATAATAATAATAATAATAATAATAATAATAATAATAATAATAATTTGAATCATAAAAAAGATGAATAAAAAACAAGAGAATAACGATGATGATAATGATGATGATAATAATAACAATAATAAAACATACAAAAATAATAATAATTATAATAAAAATAATAATAATCTTAATACTAATTATGATTATATTAATAATTTAAAGTATAATAATAATAATTTTTTGGCAAAATAGTTAATTAAAGAACATTGCAATTATTAATATTATTATCATTATTATTATTATTTTTAATAATAATAGCAGTAACAATAATAGTAATAATAACAATAATACATTAAATGGTCATATTTACTATGTTTAATTAGATAATTAAACTAGATAATTAGATTTAATTAGATAATTTAATTTAATTGCTCTTTGGTCAAGTCGTGATAGTTCTATTCAGCCATTTTGTTATTTAAATTTAGGGCCTGTATTACAGATAGTGGGGCCCTGGGCCCAAGGAAAGTAGGATTCTGTGCTCAGAGGCAGATTTATGGGGCGATGGACCACATTAGATTGCTTCAATCAGCCACTATCTATTGGATTTAACCAATAAATAATGGCCCGATAATAATCGACCTTCCCACTCCCAGGTTCCTCTTGATATTTAGGACCATGGGTGCATTGGTGGCAGCACCTGGAGCTACAGAAGAGCTCGGAAGTGAGGAGAGTAAAGGCTGGTTTACATGTGCAGATTTCGGGCCATAATAAGCGCCAATAGCAACACGTCATTTGGTGCTCGTTTATGTATCCTTTATAAGGGCCAATGTAAACTGTATGGGGACGAACGGTCATTAATAGGATCGTTTGGTCCCTATATAGCTTACAACCATGATTTTTTAGGCTGCATAAACGATGTGATAAGCCGACAAATGAGCATTTGCACATTTTTCGGTGAATCGCTGCCTTGTTCACATGTTCAATAATCGTGATTAAGTATTTATAAGAACGTTCGTGTGGGTGATTACTGGCCAGTGTAAACGGGCCTTTAGTCTGGGGTCTTAAAGTGTAACTAAACGTTTAACAAACTTCTGACATGTCATAGTGACCTGTCAGAAGTTTTGATTGGTACGGGTCCGAGCACCGAGACCCCCACCAATCTATAAAACGAAGCAGCTGAAGCGCTTGTGTGACCGCTAAGCTGCTTTGTGTCTGTTCGGCTTTTTCCGATACATTAGATTCTGGAAAAAGTCAAACAGACACGAAGTGGCCGAGCACTCACACGAGCACTTCAGCTGCTTCGTTTTAGCGATTGGTGGGTGTCTGAGTTCTCGGACCCCAACCAATCAAAACTTCTGACATGTCACTATGACATGTCAGAAGTTTGTTAAACGTTTAGTTACCCTTTAAATAAGAGGTCTGGTCTAAAATTAGGGGTCTGGTGTCTAAAATTAGGCTTCGGGTCTCTGAAATTAGGGATCTGGTCTGGGGTATGAAATTAGGGGTCTGGTCTGGTATGTGAAATATGCAGTCTAGTCTGGGGTCTGAATTAATTTAGAGGTCTAGTCTGGGGTCTGATTAAATTTAGGGGTCTGATTTTATACAGGGGTCTGGTGAGGGGTCAGAATTTAGGAAATAAAATGACTCCAATTGAGAGAAGATGCCACCTGTGAGTTAATGGATTTAAAGAGGACCTGTCACTACTGGGTCAGCTCTGTTATATCTGTTTTAGTAAATATTTCTATTCCCCATGTGATAACAAATCTGGATAATCTTTGCATAAAACTCTGTGTTGTAACATTCCTCTGTTATTCCTTCTGGACATGTATGAATACGGGCCTGGCCTACTATTTTGACAAGTGATTTTCTACTATCACTTGTTAAAATCAATCAGTAGTTTAACAAAACATCTAACTGGCTTAGGGTGTGTTCACATCAGGGTCAGGGTTCCGTTGATGGGTTCCGTCAGACCTTTCCGTTGGAGGAACCCATCAATGGAAAGACAAATGGAAAACCAAAGCTTCTGTTTGAATTACTATTGATTTCAATGGTAATGCTTCCATTGCAAATGGTTTCCGTTTGTCTCCGTTCCATAAGGTTTCAGATTTTTTTTTGGGAGGATCAATAGCGCAGTCGACTGCGCTATTGTTTTCGCCCAAATAACAGAAACAATGCGGATCCCATTACCATTGAAATCAACGGTAATACAAATGGAAGCTATGGTTTCCCCTGATAGAACCCAACACTGATGTGAACAGGACCTTAGTCAAAAAGGTGTTTCCATTTCCTCATCAATAGGGTGATTTCCTACACAGTGGGCTTGTCAGGATTTGAACCTAGAGAATACTGCATCCCAGGCAGTGACTCTTCTCATCGAGCCATCTGAAACGTTGGAGAGCTTTATTGCTGAATCTATTGTGCATGTACTCTTGATTCCGGCCTCTCTGGCTTGATTGCCTCAATTGGTTTCACCCTTTTGGCTTGCTATAAAAGTCTGGCCTTTGCACTGGCTATTTAGCGCCATGACTGTAATCTAGTTCCTTGATGGTATGCTACACACGGTTGCTACTTATTTGTGAACTGACCTTAGCCTGTTTCCTGACCACATCTCTGCCTCACACTACAACCTGCTGTTGCTTATCTGTGCACCAAACTTAAATGGTTACTTCACCACATCTCTGCCTCACGTTACAACCTATTGCTGCTAATCTGTTTGTGAGACTTGACAAATCTTGCTAGTAGTACCCGCCTGCCTGATGGTTTCAACCACTGGGCAGTTGTCAATTTAATCATATGGTAGTACACGGAGTGCACTATCGTTGCATATTAGGGTATGTGCACACGAGAAGTGGCTTTTACGTCTGAAAAGACAGACTGTTTTCAGGAGAAAACAGCTGCCTCGTTTCAGACGTAAAAGCTCCTCCTCACATTTTGCGAGGCTTCTCTGACAGCCGTAAATTTTGAGCTCTGCTTCATTGAGTTCAATGAAGAACGGCTCAAATTACGTCTGAAAGAAATGTCCTGCACTTCTTTTGACGAGGCTGTATTTTTATGCATCGTCGTTTGACAGCTGTCAAATGACGACGCGTAAATGACAGGTTGTCTGCGCAGTACGTCGGCAAACCCATTCAAATCAATGGGCAGATGTTTGCCGACATATTGTAGCCCTATTTTCAGATGTAAAACGAGGCATAATACGCCTCGTTTACATCTGAAAATAGGTCGTGTGAACCCAGCCTTACAGACCCAAAGGCATCAAATAAGGCATTACAGCTTCCTCTAGGAGTAATGCTTCATTGATTTTTATGTGTTATTGAGCAGTTAAAAGGGTTTTCCAGGATTAGAAAAATATACCTGCTTTCTTCCAAAAAACAGCGCCACACCTGTCCATGGGATTAGTCTGGTATTTCAACTCAGCTTTATTGAAGTGAATGGTGCTGAGCTGCAATACCACACACAAACTGTGGACATGTCTTTCCAATCCTGAACAACCCCTTTAGAACCTTGAAACCTGTTGTTTCGTAATGTGTATTTGATCACTAGGGCATTATATTTAGAAGGTAAACTCAAGCGCTCCTTAGGTCAATATGCAGAAAATTGATTTTATTCGAATGAGGCAATATAAAGAGGTAAGTAACGTTTCGGCCACAATCCGGCCTTTGTCAAACTCTGCAAATAAATGCAGAAACAATATGTAGAGTAAAGTAAACATAAAATGAAACATAAACTTATTAATAACATGTAGAGTGGTCATGTAAGGATAACATGGAAAACATTTATCATATCTATAGCAATCACATGCAAAATATATATTTGGAGGAAGAAAATATGTGTTTAAAATGAGTATATAAGTGGGCCACTTGTGGTCCTATAGATAGCTAATCTATGATTTAAATATATAATGCAAAATGCACAAAAGTCACAATATACTGTACTTTGGAATAACAGTGGTTATTTGAGCAGAATAAACGTAAGACATATTCAGTAGTCTCTCTTGAATGGTATAAATATACACATATCTGGAATCTTAGTTAAGAAAAAAGTATAGAGCAATGTATACACTAAAGTAGCAAGTTTTTGCGTAAATAGAACAGTCCAGACAGAGCACAAGGACTTTAGAGCATTGAGTTTGTAAACAGAAAATGTAAACAAATATATTTACAGCATTTTCGGGATACTCCACAGTTGGAGCATGATTTGTACTCACTTATTGCCATTGGTCAATAGAACAAAAAATCTCACTGGGGAATAGCGCTTGTGGAATAGGGTAACTAGTACCATGGGTATGCGCATCCTGAGGTATAATGGATGTGTACCTTAAATAGGGCATAGGATTGGCGATACAATCTGTGACATCCTGTCCGGTTATGTGGGCGTCACATGTGAAGTGAAGCGCTAGTGTTGTTTTGTCTATGGAGATTCTATGGTGAGTGAAGACTCTATGGTGGATGAAGCACCGGCTGGAGGTTCACGCATGCGCAAACACAGTCACGTCTGTGTTGTGCTAGGAGATCTAAGTATTAGCGCATGCACGGAGCAGACTGAAAGTTGAGTCCGAATACAGGGAAACGTGGGTACTAGAGGGCGGAAAACGTATTACGAAAGGTAATGTATTATACTAAAGGTATATAGATGGTGTGGCATAAGTGAAATATTGGATTTGTAGTATATAGAAGCAAAAGTTGAGCCCTAAAAATAATATGAAGTACAGGGAAAGCAACTTGTATACAAACCTATTCTATATCAGGGAAAAAGTAAAAAAAAAAAAGGATACCCATGGTAGCATTGAGAGGCAGCAAAAGGGACCAGGTAGATTTTAGCGAGCCTAAGGAGAAAAATAGAGAGATATTAGAATCATAAGAAGCTGTAAATATCATAGTCTCGATTGAGACCACGTGGTTGAGGCATTGTAATTTGTGAATCCAATAAGCTTCTCTCTTTTTTAGTATTTGGATTCTATTCCCTCCCCTTCTCGGTTTTGGTATGTAATCAAGGACCTGAAATTTGAATTGCGAGATATTGTACTTAGCTTGATCGAAATGGTGGGAAATGAGTAACAGCAGATTTTGGCAACGTATGGTAGATTTGAGTTTACCAATTTGATCACTAATTGTTTGGGTAGTTTCCCCTATGTATCCAAGGCCACATGGACATTTTATGGGGTAAACAACATATTTGGAATCGCATGTAAAGACGTCCCTAATGGGGAAAGTCTTCCCTGTGTGAGGGTGGTGTATCTTGTCACCTTTGAGAATATTTGAGCATTATGCACAATGTAGACATGGGAATGTACCTTTTTTAGGGTTTCTTAAAAAGAGTTGTCTCGGTATCCTTATCTGAGACCCCTCATAAGCTTTAACTAATTTGTCCCTGAAGTTTCTAGGTCTATGGTTGCATGGGAGAATTGGTGCTTGGAATTCTTCTATCGTTGGATAGGCTTTATAGAGGATGTTCCAGTGTCTTCCGAAAATATTTTGTATCTTATTAGCTACTGGATGGTATGTGTGGACGAATGGTATTATCTTGCCCATTGAACGTCTTGCCTGTGATCTCGGCTGTAGGTTATTCTTTATTACCAATTTAGGGTAGCCTCTCTCCATGAATTTCCCTGCCATTTCTTCAAGTCTGATGTTCTGCATGGGGGCACTGTCAACGATTCTTCTTAATCTATCAAGTTGGGAACGAGGGAGTGATTTTTTTGGTGGTCATGGGGTGACAACTACTGAAATGTAGTAGGCTGTTCCGATCAGTCTCTTTTCTGAAGAGATCTGAGGAGAGGGTAGCTCTTGTGGATTTCCGAATTTTTGTATCCAGAAAGCTGATTGAATGTAGATCCTGATGTAATGTAAATTGAAGTTCTGGAAAAATCGAATTTAGATATCCGTGAAATGTGTTGAGGGAGTCCAATGTGCCACCCCATATGCAAAATATATCGTCAATGTATCTCTTCCAGACAATGGAGTGGTTGGTAAAGAGAGGGTGTGTATACACATATGTCTCTTCAAAGTCGGCCATATAACAGTTTGCATATGGGGGGCAACATTGGACCCCATCGCAGTGCCTTGTTTCTGCAGGTAAAAGTCATCATGGAACATAAAAAATTAGATGTCAATAAAAAGTTTAAGTAGATCTATGTGAAATGCAATTAACTCAGGGACAATTTCTGAGGTCAACAATAATTTTTTAACTGCTAGAATGCCCTTCTCGTGTTTTATGGAGGTTAAAGACTGGTCACATCCCAAGTAATCAGAATACAATCCTCTGGCAGAGTAGTAAATCTTCTGATAGTTTGTAAGAATTCAATAGTATCTAGTAGGAAAGATTTAGTTATTTTCACGAGGGGTGTCAATACTTTCTCTAGTAAGATAGAGAGGGGTGACAGAATCGCGTCCGTAGATGTCACTATGGGTCTACCTGGTGGGTTGTCCAGTCCTTTATGTACCTTGGGTATTACATAAAAGACCAGAGTAATTGGATGTGGATTAGTGAGAAACTAACCACTCTCAAGGTAGGGTGCGAGGGTAGTACGTATATCTAGGGTGATATTATATGTGGGATCTTGTTCCAACCTCTTATAGGCAAGTGTATCTTGGAGTTGGTGATACATTTCTCTGACGTAATTGGACCTGTCCATAATGACCACTGCACCCCCTTTATCTGCTGGTTTTATAATGATAGTTTTATCCTCTATCAGGGAGTCTAGTGTCTGTCTATCTAGGTTATTGGTATTGGAGGGGTATTTATATGTACCTCTAGAGATCTCGTCCTTAAACTCTCCTATGTCCCCCTCGACTAATTGGACAAAGGTTTCTATAGCCGAGATATTTTTAGGTGGAATGAAGGTAAGATTGTTATATAGACCCAGTGTTTTCATGTCCACCAATGAGTTGGAAGCTCTGACAACCCCAGTGTCTCTAGATATCGAATCTTCGAAATGTATTTTGAGTCTGGCAGTCCTGAAAAATTTCTGGAGGTCCATGTCCATCCCGAAGGTGTCATATTGGTAGGAGGGACAATATGGCAAACCCTTCTGAAGGAGTGACGCCTGTGCAGGGCTCAAAGTTTTGGAGGAAATGTTAATTACCAACGGTCTGTTCCTACCTGTGATCTCGTCGTTAACATCTGATGACTTGAGCCTGTGACTTTGGCCGCCCCTCCTCATCCTCTTCTTCCCCTTCTTGGGTGCTGATCTAAAAAATGGCTGGGATGTAGTTTGGACCTTCCGTTCCTGATCCGGATCTGGAGGAATCCCTGGAGGATGAACCATTACTGTTGAATCGATTGGCGTAGGAGTCTCTCCATCGGTAGACTTCATTGTATTTGTAGTCTTCGATATCCCGGACTAATTTCTTTCCTTTGGAGTTCTCAACCTCTTTGCGATGCTGGGTGAGTTGAGATGATATTCGGGCCTTGAGTTCTGTAAAGGCTTCTGGAGTTAAGGTGTATTTCAATTATTGTTCTGCTATTTTAATGTGTTCTTTGGTCTCGGAAATAGATTTATGTAGATAAGAGACTGTTAAAGTCATCAAGTCAAAAGAACATTTGTTTAGAATCTGTTCGAATTGCTCACTGTATTCCTTGTCTTCGCTGAAGATGGTGGGGCATGTGGACATATGTAATCCATGTGGAATCCGTTGAACTCTCAAGTATTCCGCAATTGTGGCACAGTGTAACTCCCAATTAACCAAGTGCCTCGATTCCCTTTCCAGGTCACGAGATTTAACTTCAGACGGTGTAGTCTATAAGAATTCACTTGATAAATTCACTCGGGATATGGTTGAATTAATTTCTTCTTGATTATAAGAAAAAGTAAGGTTGGACATCCTTAGTGCAGGTGAACAACTGAAAGGGTTGTTCAATAAAGATCAAAATCTGTGGCACTCTGCAGGTTGTCTGAGTAGGGAAAATGTGTGTGTGTGTAAAATGAAGAAGAGTATATAAGTAGGCCACCTATAGCTAGCTAATCTATGATTTAAATATATAATGCAAAATGCACAAAAGTCACAATATACTTTGGAATAACAGTGTTTTTTTTAGCAGAAAAAACGTACGACATATTCAGTAGTCTCTCTATTGACCAGCGGCAATAGGTGAGCACAAATCATGCTCCAACTGTGGAGGATTCCGAAAATGCTGTAAATATATTAGTTTAAATTTTCATTTTACACACATATTGTAACGTTTGTGGTCACTGACCACGAACTCCTTTCATCTGGTCGACGCCCTTTTCTCCAGAGATGTCTGCACATGCGGCCGTCCTGTTCCACAGTAACCACCAGGGTACGCTCGCGAGCTCAGTCAGCCTTGGAGCGCATACTGGTGTGAGATTGAGCTGATTGCTTCCAGAGCACCCTGGACTATAAGAAGGGCTCTGCACCTTCCTATCTTGCCTGAGCCATGTTGTCGTTATCCTAGTATGTCTATGCAAATGGTCTCTTAAGTGTTTTCCAGTTCCCAGTGTTTCCCGTTCCCGCTACCTGTAACCTGTTTACTGCACTATCCTGGTCAAATTTGAATTCAAAATGTAGGTATAGTAGGTATATATTTACTAATATTTAGTTATAATAATTATGCCTGTGTAAACGTTTAAAACAAATTTTATTAAACACAATTCATCATTAAATAAATGTAGGGCAATAATTGCCAAATGATCCAGATACAGGCGTTGGCAAGCGAATCCGGATAGCACACAGTAGCTTGCGAAGTGAATGACATGCACTTTGGCATCAAGATATGAATGCCTAACATGTAACACCCACCACGCACATTAGAACCCGCCACGTGTGCTGGCAAATATTCAAATGGATTTGCCTGCCACAGATATATAAGACCGACTTCCCAACGCGTTTCTGCCCACATAGGGGAGCGTCCTCAGGGGTACACTTAGTCGAAATTATCTTTATTGATAGAAGGCCGATTAGCACATGTTTATGCTGTCTTTATTTATATTTCAAGCTCGGCGCGCATGAGACATTTATTTGCAGAGTTTGACAAAGGCCAGATTGTGGCCAAAACGTTACTTATCTCTTTATATTGCCTCATTCGAATAAAATCTATTTTCTGCATATTAACCTAAGGAGCGCTTGAGTTTACCTTCTAAATATATACGGGGTGGGAACCCTACTCATAACACCTAGACAACCTGCAGAGTGCCACAGATTTTGATCTTTATAGGGCATTATTTTTAACTGATGTGTAATGGTGGGGGGGGTAGGGAAACGGACAAGTGAGCCCTAATCTACCCGCCACTCTGTCCCTGCCTACTTGCAACGACCCGCCCTAGGCGACGGGGTACAACTGGGCGGCGGTCCCTGCGCTCAGTAAGTGCATGACAAACACGACAAACAAACAAGGGAATACAAGCAAGGGAAATGGGCAGTTGCTCGCGGAAACACCGTGAGCAACAGAGTAGTGAACGAGCCGAGTCAAGCCAGGAGAGTGCGAGGTACAAAGCGAAAAGCAGAAGAGTAGTCGGTAAGCCGGGGTCTGTATGGAGCAGGATCAAAAAGTAGCAGGAGCTGTAGCTGGGCCAGGAAACCTCAAGGAAAGAATTCACAAGCACAGATGGACAGGAAGAGCAGGCTTAAATAGACCGAGGGCGGGAGCTAGCTGAGTCTGGCCAGGTTGCGATAGGCTCTCCCACTCCTAAGCCTGCCAGCCTGAGTGGAGGAAGCTGGTGTCTGTCTCAGGGATGTACACTCAGGTGTTGACTGATTAATTCTGGGAGTTAACCCCGAAGCAGTGCCTGGCAGATCCTTTACAGTACCCCCCCTTTTATGAGGGGCCACCGGACCCTTTCTAAGTGGACCTGGCTTACTGGGGAAACGCAGGTGGAACCTCCTGACCAATACCCCAGCGTGAACATCCCGGGCGGGTACCCAAGTCCTCTCCTCGGGCCCGTATCCTCTCCAATGGACCAGGTACTGGAGGGAGCCTTGGACCATCTTGCTGTCCACGATCCTGGCCACCTCATATTCCACCCCCTCAGGGGTGAGGACGGGAACAGGAGGTTTCCTCGAGGGGGCCAAGGACGGGGAGCAGCGTTTCAGGAGGGAGGCATGAAACACGTTGTGTATACGAAAAGACGGGGGTAACTCCAGCCGGAAAGAGACAGGACTGAGGACCTCAATGACCTTATACGGCCCAATAAACCGGGGAGCAAACTTTTTGGACGGAACCTTGAGACGCAAGTTCCTGGATGACAACCACACCAGATCCCCGACCACAAACAGGGGGTTAGCAGAACGTCTTCTATCGGCCTGAGCCTTCTGTATGCTCTGGGACGCCTCTAGGTTCTTCTGAACCTGGGCCCAGACTGTGCACAAATCCCGATGAACGACCTCCACCTCGGGATTGTTGGAACAACCAGGTGAAACGGAGGAGAACCGTGGATTAAACCCAAAATTACAGAAAAAGGGAGAGACCCCTGACGAGTTACTGACCCGGTTATTAAGGGAAAATTCGGCGAGGGGAATGAAAGAAACCCAATCAAATTGACAGTCAGAGACAAAACATCTTAAGTATTGTTCTAGAGACTGATTAGTCCTCTCCGTTTGGCCATTGGTTTCGGGATGGAAAGCAGAGGAGAAGGACAGATCAATCCCCAACTTATTACAGAAGGCTCTCCAAAACAATGAAACAAATTGTACCCCTCTGTCAGAAACAATATTGACGGGGACCCCATGGAGACGCAGGATGTGTTTGATAAACAAGGTAGCCAACGTCTTGGCGTTGGGTAGTTTCTTGAGGGGCACAAAGTGGCACATTTTACTGAAGCGGTCTACCACCACCCACACCACCGACTTGCCTTGGGATGGAGGCAAATCGGTGATAAAATCCATGGAGATATGTGTCCAAGGTCTCTGGGGAATGGGCAACGAACGCAGTAAGCCCGCTGGTCGGGACCTGGGAGTCTTGGACCTGGCACAAACCTCACAGGCGGCGACGTAGGCCTTAACGTCTTTAGGCAAACCAGGCCACCAATAATTTCTGGTAATGAGGTGTTTGGTACCCAGGATGCCTGGATGGCCAGATAGTGCGGAGTCGTGATTTTCCCTAAGTACCCTTAGCCGGAATTGCAGGGGAACAAACAGCTTGTTCTCAGGAAGGTTCCCAGGAGCTGAACCTTGATCAGCAGCAATTTCAGAGACTAAATCGGACTCGATAGAGGAAATGACTATACCTGGAGGCAAAATACAAACAGGATCTTCCTCCGAAGGAGGGCTGGCCATGAAGCTACGCGACAGTGCATCCGCCTTAATATTTTTAGACCCGGCCCTATAGGTAACCAAAAAATTGAATCTGGTAAAAAACAACGCCCATCGAGCTTGTCTCGGGTTTAGCCTCCGGGCAGATTCTAGGAAAACCAGATTCTTGTGGTCGGTAAGGACCGTTACCTGGTGCCTAGCCCCCTCCAGGAAGTGGCGCCACTCTTCAAATGCCCATTTAATGGCTAAAAGTTCGCGGTTGCCAATATCATAGTTACACTCCGTGGGCGAAAACTTCCTAGAAAAGTAAGCACAGGGGCGGAGATGGGTGAGGGAGCTGGTACCCTGGGACAAGACGGCCCCCACTCCCACCTCGGACGCGTCAACCTCCACAATAAATGGCTCCCTTTGGTTGGGCTGAACCAGCACGGGGGCCGAGATAAAGCACTTCTTGAGGGTCTCAAAAGCCTGGACGGCCTCAGGGGGCCAATGGAGGACATCAGCACCCTTGCGAGTGAGGTCCGTAAGAGGCTTAGCGACGACCGAGAAGTTAGCAATAAATCTCCTGTAATAGTTAGCGAACCCCAAAAAACACTGTAGCGCTTTCAGGGAGGCAGGTTGGACCCATTCAGCCACAGCCTGAACCTTGGCAGGGTCCATGCGGAAATCATGAGGAGTGAGGATTTGACCTAAAAATGGTATCTCCTGTACCCCAAATACACATTTTTCGATTTTGGCAAACAGTTTGTTTTCTCGAAGGACCTGGAGCACTTTCCTGACATGCTCTATGTGGGAGGACCAGTCCCTGGAAAACACCAATATGTCATCAAGGTACACTACAAGAAATATCCCCAGGTAATTTCTCAAAATCTCATTTATGAAGTTCTGGAAGACCGCAGGGGCATTGCACAACCCAAAGGGCATGACGAGGTATTCGAAATGGCCTTCGGGCGTGTTAAACGCAGTCTTCCACTCATCCCCCTCTTTGATGCGAATAAGGTTATACGCCCCCCGTAGGTCCAATTTAGAGAACCATTGGGCCCCCTGAACCTGATTAAAGAGATCAGGAATCAAAGGAAGGGGATACTGGTTCCTTACCGTGACCTTATTCAGGCCACGGTAGTCAATGCATGGCCTAAGACCCCCATCCTTCTTCCCTACGAAGAAGAAGCCAGCACCTACCGGAGAAGAAGAGGGACGAATGTAACCCTTGGCCAGGGATTCCTGGATATACTCCCTCATGGCTTCACGTTCGGGACAAGAAAGGTTAAATATCCTACCCTTAGGAAGCTTAGCTCCTGGTACCAATTCGATAGCGCAATCGTATTCTCTATGAGGCGGTAATACTTCGGAGGCCTCTTTAGAGAAAACATCAGCGAAGTCCTGAACAAACTCGGGTAGCGTATTCACCTCCTTAGGGGGAGAAATAGAATTAACAGAAAAACATGACGTACAACATTCATTACCCCATTTGGTTAGCTCCCCAGTATTCCAGTCAAACGTAGGATTATGCAACTGCAACCAGGGAAGACCTAGAACCAAATCGTACGATAATCCCTGCATCAATAGTACAGAGCATTGCTCCAAATGCATGGAGCCAACAAGGAGTTCAAAAACAGGGGTATGCTGTGTAAAATAACCATTAGCAAGAGGAGTGGAGTCGATACCCACTACCGGAACAGGTTTAGGCAAATCAATCAGAGGCATAGCGAGAGACATAGCAAATTCCACAGACATGATATTAGTAGAGGACCCTGAATCCACGAAGGCACTGCCGGTAGCAGACCTACCACCAAAAGAGACCTGAAAGGGAAGCAATATCTTAGTACGTTTCATATTTACGGGAAATACCTGTGCGCCCAAGTGACCTCCCCGATGATCACTTAGACGCGGGAGCTCTCTGACAGCATTCTTACGCTTGGGACAGTTGTTTACTTGATGCTTGACATCCCCACAGTAGAAGCAGAGACCATTCTTCCTGCGGAATTCTCTACGTTGTTGAGGGGACACGGAGGCCCCGAGTTGCATAGGTATTTCTGAGTCTTTAGGGGAGAAACGAAGCAACGGGACTTCGGGAGGCATCATGGGGGAGTCGGAGGAAAAAACACATAAACGTTCACGTTGTCGTTCCCTGAGACGTCGGTCAAGTCGTACCACTAAAGCCATAACCTGGTCTAAGGAGTCAGAAGAGGGATAACTAACTAGCAGGTCTTTCAGGGCATTCGACAGACCCAACCTAAACTGGCACCTTAAGGCAGGGTCATTCCACCGAGAAGCTACGCACCACTTCCTAAAGTCAGAGCAATACTCCTCAACAGGTCTCTTACCCTGACGTAAGGTCACCAGCTGACTCTCGGCAAAGGCAGTTCTGTCAGTCTCGTCATAAATAAGTCCGAGGGCAGAAAAGAAACAATCAACGGAGGAAAGTTCAGGGGCGCCAGGAGCCAAGGAGAAGGCCCACTCTTGGGGCCCTTCCTGGAGCCGGGACATAATTATACCCACCCGCTGGCTCTCAGAACCTGAGGAGTGAGGCTTTAAGCGAAAGTAAAGCCTACAACTCTCCCGAAAGGAGAGAAAAGCCCTCCGGTCACCTGAGAACCGGTCGGGCAACTTGAGGTGGGGTTCAAGGGGTGCGGTGAGGGGAACTACCAAGGTAGCATCAGGCTGGTTGACCCTCTGAGCCAGGGCCTGGACCTGTAGGGAGAGACCCTGCATTTGCTGAGCCAGGGTTTCACGGGGTTCCATAATGGTGTCAGGGACCAGGGTAGACTAGGTATACGGCTTGTGAATTTGTAATGGTGGGGGGGGTAGGGAAACGGACAAGTGAGCCCTAATCTACCCGCCACTCTGTCCCTGCCTACTTGCAACGACCCGCCCTAGGCGACGGGGTACAACTGGGCGGCGGTCCCTGCGCTCAGTAAGTGCATGACAAACACGACAAACAAACAAGGGAATACAAGCAAGGGAAATGGGCAGTTGCTCGCGGAAACACCGTGAGCAACAGAGTAGTGAACGAGCCGAGTCAAGCCAGGAGAGTGCGAGGTACAAAGCGAAAAGCAGAAGAGTAGTCGGTAAGCCGGGGTCTGTATGGAGCAGGATCAAAAAGTAGCAGGAGCTGTAGCTGGGCCAGGAAACCTCAAGGAAAGAATTCACAAGCACAGATGGACAGGAAGAGCAGGCTTAAATAGACCGAGGGCGGGAGCTAGCTGAGTCTGGCCAGGTTGCGATAGGCTCTCCCACTCCTAAGCCTGCCAGCCTGAGTGGAGGAAGCTGGTGTCTGTCTCAGGGATGTACACTCAGGTGTTGACTGATTAATTCTGGGAGTTAACCCCGAAGCAGTGCCTGGCAGATCCTTTACATGATGTGTCAAAAAACAATTATTTTGGTTGAGCAAGTAATATAAAAACACATGTCTAAAAAATTTGGGATCTGCAGAACACATTGTTTTACTGAATTTCATGTAGAAAAAAAAAAGAATATAAATGTTTTATATTTTAATTCATTAGATATATTTTCCAGTTAAATAGTTTTATAAATTAAAATGTGCTTTACTGGTGATGTAAAACAAATGGACTCAAAGTTATCTCATTGAGGCTTTTATACATATATGATGAGTTGCTTATTTGATGGATGCTTTTCACTTTATTGATATACAGCTCCCTACTATGGAACTCCGCGACCTCTGTACATACGGCAATCGATGGAGTATACATGATATATAAATAGGCATATGGAGGTACAGTAGAAGCCCCATGCATCTCTTTGGGATCCGTATAACGGCTTTGTACACAACGGAGCCATAATACGGCCGCGTGCATGAAGCCTAATACAGAGTGACTGTATATGCATCTCCACATCTCTGCTACCCCCAATTGGTCAAACCTTTATGATATGTATAATCAGCATGACATTATGGTCTACAGTGGGAAAACCACTTAAGGCCTCTTTCAGATGAGCGTTTTTTACGTCCGCATTCCATAAATTTATTGTGGACTTTAATACGGAGCTAATGTTAATCAATGAGGCAATTCACATAGGCGTATAAAATTTCCGATTATTTAAAAAATGCAGCATGCACTACTTCAATCCGTGTTATGGATGGAAAACGCACTCTGAAGTCAATGGAAAGTGAATAATAAGCAGATGCATTAATATTTGGTCCGTATCTGATTTGTATTGCATCCGTTTTTCAAAGGGCCTATCTTATGTCATTCAATTCTCTCTATAAAAGACAGCCCATCAGTAATACGGATCTATAATACAATTGTGACGGATCCAGTGCAAATTGTTTCCATTTGTCACCGTTGTGTAAGCGTTCCGTCATTTTGACTGAATCAATACCATAGTCGACTGCGCTATTCATTCCGTCAAAACTACGGAACCCTTACACTAAGATGACAAACGGAAACCATTTGCACCGGATTCGTCACCATTGAAATAAATGGTGATGCAAACAGAAACCAATGGTTTCCGTTTGTTTCAGTTTGGATTCCGTTCATGGGTTACCCTGACGGAAAGCTCAGACGGAACCCATGAACAGAGTCCCGACGCAGATGTGAACGAAGCCTTACCTGCAGTCCTATACTATACATCAGATAACACAGTGATAACTCTCTTAGTACAGATAATGTAGTAGTGTTACTTACAGTCCTATGTAACACAACTGATAACACACAGTGATAACTCTGAGTACAGATAATGTAGCAGTGTTAACTGCAGTCCTATGTAACGCCACAGATAACACAGTGATAACTCTCTGAGTGCAGATAATGTAGTAGTGTTACCTGCAGTCCTATGTTACACCACAGATAACACAGTGATAACTCTCTGAGTACAGATAATGTAGTAGATGTTACCTGCAGTCCTATGTAACACCACAGATAATACACAGTGATAACTCTATGAGGGAAGATAATGTGGTAGATGTTACCAGCAGTCCTATGTAACACCACAGATAACACAGTGATAACTCTCTGAGTACAGATAATGTAGTGGATGTTATCTGCAGTCCTACATAACACCACAGATAACACATTCTAATACCTATACCCACAAAGGCACATATAAACACACACAGAGCCATACATGTATCTATATATGTCTATATATACTAGTCCTTTTAAATGAATTCGAATATCATCAAAAAGTTAATTTATTTCAGTAATTCAATTCAAAAAGTGAAACTCATATATTATATAGATTCATTACACACAGAGTGATCTATTTCCAGCATTTTGTCCTTTTAATGTTGATAATTATGGGTAACAGTTATTAAAAACCAAAATCTAGTGTCTCAGAAAATTAGAATATTATATAAGCCCAATTTAAAAAAATATTTTTAATACCGAAATGTAGGCCTACTGAAAAGTATGTACAACACTAAACAGTGTTGGTCCACTGTGTTATATCAGGTCCAGAGTCAGCGCAGCCGTCTACCAGGAAATTTTAGAGCACTCCATGCTTCTCTCTGCTGACAAGCTTTATGGAGATGCGGATTTCATTTTCCAGCAGGACTTGGCACCTGCCCACACTGCCAAAAGTGCCAATACCTGGTTTAATAACCACAGTATCATTGCGCCTGATTGGCCAGCAAACTCGCCTGGCCTAAACCCCATATAGAATCTATAGGGTATTGTCAAGAGGAAGAGGAGAGACACCAGACCCAACAATGCAGACGAGCTGAAGGCCGCTATCAAAGCAACCTGGGCTTCCATAACAGCTCAGCAGTGCCACAGGCTGATCGCCTCCATGCCACGCCGCATTGATTCAGTAATTCATGCAGAAGGAGCCCCGACCAAGTATTGAGTGCATTTACAGTACATACTTTTCAGTAGGCCAACATTTCGGTATTAACCCCTTAAAGACCAGGCCATTTGAGTTTTTAATTTTCGTTTTTTCCTCCCCACTTTCCAAAAGCCATAACGTTTCTATTTCTTCTTCGACATAGCCGCATGAGGGCTTCTTTTGTGCAGGACAAGTTGTAGTTTTTTATGGCACCATTTATTGTATCACATAATGTACTGGGAATCTGGGAAAAAATTATATGTGGGGTGAAATGGGCGAAAAACAGCGATTACACCCTTTTTGGGGGTTTTGTTTTTACAGCGTACATCAGGTGGTAAAAACAACATATTCATCTTATTCTACAGGTTGATACGATTACGGCGATACCAAATTTATATGTTTTGTTTTATGTTATACCACTTTTAAAAAATTAAGCGTTTTCCTAAAAAAAAAAAAAAAAGGTTTTGTGCCGACATATTCTGAGAGCCATAACTTTTTTATTTTTTCATCAATTTAGCGATGTGAGGGCTTAAATTTTGCAGGGCGAGCTGTAGTTTTCACATATATAATTTTGGGGTACATGCCACTTTTTGATCACTTTTTATTCCTTTTAGCTAAGGTGACCAAAAAACAGTAATTTGCATGTTTTATATATATATATATATTTTTTTTTTACGTCGTTCACCGAGTGGGTTAAATAACACTATACTGTGATAGTTCAGACTTTTACGGGCATGACGATACCAGTTATGTTAACTTTTATTTTTTTTTAACATTGCTTTAGGGAAAAAATGGGAAAAAGGTGTTTTTTTTACTTTTAATATTTTTTTTTTTGGAACCTTATAAAAATCTTTATTTACCTGTTTTTTACTTTTTTCATTAGTTCCCCTAGGGGACTTGAAGCAGCGATCATTGGATCACTTGCATGATATACTGCAATACTGATGTATTGCAGTATATTGTGATTCTGACAGTCTCTTTTGAATCCCTGCCGGAGTAAGGAGTACAAAGATGGCAGACCTGGGGGCCTTTATTAGGCCCCCATGCTGCCATAACAACCACTGTTAACGGCCGATCATGCCGTGGGGGTGGCGATCGTGCCGATTGTTTGAGAGGGCTCCCCCCTGATTCTAACAATTTAAATGCTGCGGTCGCGATTGACCGCAGCATTTAAGGTGTTAAATGGGCGGAAGTGATCTTTGATTCTGCCCGTTGCAGTGAGTTGTCGGTTGTGTAACACGGCCGTCACCCGCTGTGTATGGAGCGAGCTCAGCTCGTGAGCCCACTCCATACTTCCCCTTAATGGCTGCCACGTACCAGTACGTGACATGTCGGTAAGGCGTTAAAAATCATTTTTGAAATTGGGTTTATATATTATTCTAATTTTAAAAGTCAATCAATGAGTTATATGGCTTCCCAAATTAGGTGATGAAAAACAAATTGCTACGTCCT
Organism: Rhinoderma darwinii; assembly: GCF_050947455.1. Taxonomy (NCBI): domain Eukaryota; kingdom Metazoa; phylum Chordata; class Amphibia; order Anura; family Rhinodermatidae; genus Rhinoderma; species Rhinoderma darwinii. The sequence goes on along the minus strand of NC_134687.1, from coordinate 583,963,081 downwards.
TAAGTGCAATATAAGCCACATCCTTAACCCCTTAACGCTCAGTGACGTACTATTCCGTCATGGTAAACATCCCGTTCGCGCTCCATAATGGAATAGTACGTCACAGGAGGAACGGCCATTTCGGCCATCTTCCCGACACATACAGGAACTGTGACAGCTGCTGTCTTGTGCAGCGGTTGTCGCAGCTTCCATAGCGGAGACCGATATCTGTGTCCCCGTTGATTAACCCCTTAAAAGCAGCGTTCAATAGCGATCGTGGCTTTTTAGGGGTTAATCCACCATCGACGGCCAGCTACATGATAGCGGGCAGCGATGGTTGCTATGGCCACCGGACGCCTAACAATGGCGTTCGGCTATGCCATCTACAAAGTCAGGACCCACTTTGGGGGGTTTTGGCACCACAAGACCTCTTCAAACCGGACATGATGCCTAATAAAAAGGAGGCCTCAAAATCCACTAGGTGCTCCTTTGCTTCGGAGGCGGGTGGTTCAGTCCATTAGCGCACTAGGGCCACATGTGGGATATTTCTCAAAACTGCAGAATCTGGGCAATAAGTATTGACTTGCGTTTCTCTAGTAAAACCTTCTGTTTATTTTCTGACAAAAAAAATAAATATGTAAATTTCACCTCTACTTTGCTCTAAATTCCTATGAATCACCTAAAGGGTTAATTAACTTTCTAAATGCTGTTGTGAATACTTTGAGGGGTCTAATTTCTAAAATGGGGTGTTTGATAGGGGTTTCTAATATATAGGCCCCTCAAAGCAACTCCAGAACTGAACTGGAACCTAACAAAAAATGAAAATGAGGCAATACTTTGCTACTTACATTATACTAATGAGCAGTGCCCACCCCGAGATGACCCCAGTTTTGACCGTTTGTATAAACGGAGACCCCTATTAGACCGTTTCAGTGCCCAGTCAAAATGCTCACTACACCTCTAGATGAATGACTTAAGGAGTGTAATTTTTAAAATGGGGTCACTTCTCGGGGGTTTCAACTGTACTGTTACCTCAGGGGCTCCTGCACCAGAAAATCCCCTGAGGCCAAATGGTGGTCCTTCTGAGCCCTCCCATGGGCCCAAACGGCAGTTTATCACCACAAACGGTATATTGCCGCACTGAGGACAATTTGGGCAACAAAATGGGGTATTTTATTCCTTGTGAAAATAAGAAATTTTGAACCAAAACTACATCTTATTGGAAAAAATTACATTATTTTATTTCACAGCCCAATTCAAATAATTTCTATGAAAAAACTGTGGCGTCTAAATGGTCACAACACCCATAAATGAATTCCTTGAGGGGTGTAGTTTCCAGAATGGGGTCACTTCTGGTGGGTTTCCATTGCTTTGATACCTCTGGGGCTCTGCAAATGCGACATGGCACCCGAAAACCAATCCAGCAAAATCTGGACTCCAAAGAACACAGCGCTCCTTCCCTTCTGAGGTCTCCCATGGGCCCAAATGGCAGTTTATTGCCACAAGTGGGGTATTGCTGCACTCAGGAGAAATTGGGCAACAAAATAGGGTATTTTGTTCCCTGTGAATATAAGAAATTTTGATGAAAAATGACATTTTATTGGAAAAAATTACATTTTTTTAATTTCACAGCCCAATTCAAATGCGTGCTGTGTAAAAACTGTGGGATCAAAATGGTAACAACAACCATAAATGAATTCCTTGAGGGGTGTAGTTTCCAAAATGGGGTCACTTTTGGGGGATTCCTACTGTTTTGGCACCTCATCACCTCTTCAAACCCTTCTAAAAACTGCAGAATCTGGACAATACATATATAGTAGTGTTTCTCTGGTAAAACCTTCTGTGTTACAGAATATTTTTTTAATACAATTGAAATTCAGCAAGAAAAATGAAATTTGCATATTTCACCTCCACTTTGCTTTAATTCCTGTGAAATGCATAAAGGGTTAAGAAAAACTTTCTAAATGCTGTTTTGAATACTTTGAGGGGTCTAGTTTTTAAAATTGGGTGTTTTATGGGGGGTTTCTAATACATAGGCCCCTCAAAGCCACTTCAGAACTGAACAGGTACCTTAAAAAAAAGGCTTGTGAAAATTTTCTTAAAAATAATAGAAATTGCTGTTTATGTTCTAAGCCTTGTAACGTCCAAGAAAAATAAAAGAATTTTCAAAAAAACGATGCCAATCTAAAGTAGACATATGGGAAATGTGAACTAGTAACTATTTTGGGTGGTATAACCGTCTGTTTTACAAGCAGATGCATTTAAATTCAGAAAAATTCTATTTTTTCAAAATTTTCTCTCAATTTTGCAATTTTTCACATATAAACACGGAATATATCGACCAAATTTCACCACTAACATAAAGCCCAATGTCTCACGAGAAAACAATCTCAGAATCGCTTGGATAGGTTCAAGCATTCCAAAGTTATTACCACATAAATTGAAATATGTCAGATTTGAAAAATGGGCTCTGAGCCTTAAGGCTGCGTCCTTAAGGGGTAATAATATTAAAGGACTAGGCTGCGTCCTTAAGGGGTAATAATATTAAAGGTTTTCTCCACTATTAGTTGTATGATCAATGGTGGTCCAACTACTATGATCTCCACAGATTCCAAGAATGAATAAAGAGTTACCAGGCGTGTGCCCACCTCTCCATCATGACCCCTGACTCTTTATATATAATAGATGAAATGAGATAAAAGATAATCGTGGGAAACCCTATAACTGATAAAACTTATGTTTAAAATGAGAAGCTGAGGGAGAACTAACATTCCAGTGACTGGCATAATATAGAATTCCTGGAACAACATGGCATAATTGTACAGAAATGGTGCACATAGCCAGTCCATATCTTTGAAGTATGTTTTTTAAGAGCGCTCCCAAATTTTTCCCTAAGGGTCATGACTTTGGCAGTAGCAAATAGACATTATATTAATGTTTACCCAAGTTTTGTGCTGTAAAAGACGGTGTACCCTATGACAGGCTAGACCTGTTATACAGGTTTTCCTCCAGTTTAACACAGAAGTGCCGCACAACTTTACTACAAATATTTCTCAGATCTTCCGCTTAGTGTAGAAAATATCTGTTCTGACCTCTTTCTCCAACTGATTTTATACTCGATATGTAGCGTCATAGTGGGAATAGTTGGAAGGGCTTGTAACATTTGGGTTAAATATGATTGATTTAGATTGCACACCTAATAATATATGCATACACTAGGAAGGGTACTATTATAAGTGCTAGACTTGAAAGTATTTTACATGGCTGTATTTTATGTGATTGAACGTGATAACAGTATATTTCCATATTTTTTTAAGTATTATCTGTTAACAAAATAAAATATTTGTAGTTAGTATTATCTTGTTTGGTCAGACTGGTCAAGGAGATATATCTACGAGCTGGAGAAATACCCAGCTACTGATGAGTCGTTGCTTCTTGCCTGTATGCTTATTTGGAACCAATAAGGGATCACTTATAAAGGATGCTGTCGCCTTGGCTGTGGACTGCGCTATTTGGGGATCTAGAGGACCATCTCCAAATCTGCTACTTTGCATCCCACAGGATCTTCCATGACCTGGTTCTGTCCTATTGTATATTTTTGTTCTAAGAAGATATCTACCGACATAGAGAAATGTGTTTTTTTTTGTCACAAATAGAGTTCTTCGGGCTCTGTTGGGTTTTCACACAGGCAAATTAAGAGTGGTTAAAATATACACCAACCAACCATCCACAAAAAAATTAATAACTCTAAGTCCATGCAGGAAATCGGCAGTGAATAGAACATGACAGACAACAACAACAATAACAACAACTGTTTGTAATGTGCAGTGCCCTCCTTTAAAACCATATGTCTATAGTACTTAGTTATACTAATGGAGCAAATACCATTTTTTTCATTCTCTGTATACGAGGAGGAATTGTCTGGCAGCACTTATCCTCTAGCGGGACAAAAGATTAGGCATTTTTAAATCCAAAATGTCCCGTCCTTGTTTCCCCTGACGGATTCGCTAAAATTTGTTGAATGTGTATGGTCAACTTAAAGGGGTTGTCTGGGCACGGAGCGGTTTTTCATACTGATGACATATCCACAAGATAGGTCATCAGTATATGATCGGTGGGGGTCCAACACCCGGACGATGCAACGATCAGTTGTTCCAGCTGTCTCCAGGCATCGGATGTTATGCATTGTCCATTGGTAGAAGCAGATGTCTCCGTACACTGCATAGGCAGGCCCTGCTTATGCAGAACTTCAGTACGGCAGCACAGCCTTTATACCGTGATTGGAGCCATCTCGTACCGGCACGGACATCCGGTGCCCAGAGGCAGCCGAAACAGCTGATCGGTACAGGGTCCGAGTGTCATATCCCCATGATCACATACTGATGACCTAGCCTGTGGATAGATCATCATTAAGAAAAAATGTTCATGCCTGGACAACCGCTTTAACAGTGGATTGCAGTAACTGTAATAACTGCGGAGGGGGCTTAAATTACAGACAATGCTTTAACCCTTTAATATGAGAGACGCTGTGGGATTTGGCTCTCGAGACCCTGTCAAACTGTTTTTTAAGCAGCTATATTTCCACGGTAGCATAACATATGGCCCAACTCTGACAAAATAAGAGCTGTTGCTTGTTAGCAACTCTCTGCTTCGACTCATAGAAGGACCTCCCAAGTAGGGGCTTGCTTAATAGGGCATATCAATGGGGATTGTCCTGATGGGATAACCCCTTTTATTGCATTTTAACTAATAATATGTAAATGTAAAGTGCAATAATTGATGAGAATGTCATTTTGTGGTTTCTTCATAGTGATGTCTTTTTTTATATCACTGTTAGGTCCCGCCACAAAATTTGCCATGGAACTATTCCTGCTGTCGGCAGGAAGATTCTCCTCCCATTTACTTCAATGGGAGGTTTGGGCGTAATCCGCCGGAAGATCGAGCAGGATGCCTTTTTTTTCCGGTAGCTGAAAAAATCAGCTAGCGGGAAAAAGAAGCGTCCGACTCCCATTGAAATGAATGGGAGGTGGAATTTTGTGGCGGAATCTGCCCCAAAAATGTTGCCATGTGAACCGGAGCTTTACCTGGCTTTAAAAATGTATATCATAAATTTTTGTATTTTAAAAAAACAGGTTTGCTTTAAACATATGGTTTGTAGAGATAAGCAAATCAGTTCTACACAAATTAAATGTAATCCCCTTCTCCCGAAAGTGTCAGATTTGGAAAAGTCCAAAACTTCTTGGGTTTGAGGCGCACCAATCACTTCAAAATAAGCGGCCACCAGCTGCCATTTTAAAAATTAGAAAACGTGACTTAGGGTAGGCTTTGCCTTAATGACTAGGGAACTCCGGATGAAAGTATGCATCAAATCGTGTTTGATTTGCCCCTGTGGAGAAGAAGGGAGAAGAGGAGATCACAAAAAGAAAAAAATACCATACTCGCCTCACCTGGTCTCCCGTAGCGACATGTCCCTGCTCCCATTGGCTGGTGTCTATTTAGCCATCCTCTTAAGATGACGTTTTGTTCCATGTGACTGTTACAGCCAATCACATGCTGCAGCGGTTGCATGGGACAAAACCTCACCTCAGGGGGATGGCTCAACAGACACCAACCATTGGGAGCAGGGACACGTCGCTATGGGAGACCAAAGGGGGTGAATTTTTTTCTTATTTATTTTAGGGCAAATTTATTTAGATAGAATCTGAGTTGAAACTAATTTTGGTAATTCACATATCTGTAATGGTTTGGTCAGGCGCCTGCTGCCACATATGCCAATCAGACTGGATGCCTTTAGTTTCTCACATACAACAGCGAGTTACTGTGGATAACGCATTTTAATTTAATGTATTTCCCTCATTTAGATGGTGGATTTCAATGTTTTCCAAAACAAATACATTCATTCTGTATACTTCTTTTCATTCTTTTCAATTATTTTTAATGAAATTTAAAAATGTGCTTGAAAAAAAAAGTTAAAATTTACGGGGCATACGAAATTGATAGCACAATAAACTGCATTCATTCATTTTATGACTTGTTTTATTTGTGACATTTTTAGACTCATGTGAGTGAATTAAAGAAAAAATAATTACAAAGACCCATCACAAAAAATTACTTAGAAAGAATTGGCTTCTGTTAGAAAGTTTTTACATTTTAAAAAAACTTAAAGAATGATTTTGAAGAGTGACAAAGAGGACAAGACACGCTATTCCTCTAAGGAATCTATGAATAAATGATAATTGTGTTCTAGCTATTGTATCTTTTTCTCTTTTGTTCTTGGAACATTTTACAATGTTTACGTAATACATACACATAGATGTAGAAGAGATGAGCGTGTGATGTGGTACACTTAAATCTCGCATCTTGTTTTTTTCAGCACTATGGTTGACCGTACTCAATTTTACATTTGACTGCTGGTAAACCTAGTACATTATCATAATTCACGGAGCTGTTAGGAGCCATAATCATTTTGTGGGATAAATGACACTCCGCTACTTCTGTATTCTACACAGACTAATGTTTCTATCTCCCGCACATGCACACATTGAAGTGAATTTGTCTGGTACTTTTTGCGGTATACTCTTTTGATCTGAACACACTGAAAAGTGATGACAAGTGTGGGGAAAAACAGAAATAGCTGAAAGAAGTCGACACAAACAAGAGGATAACAGCAGGATCTATACAGATATTACACTAAGCATCATGTGTGGAAATGTGGTGTGTAATTCAACACTCTATATGGGACCATATCGCCAATCATATTTCACAATTTGCCATATTTTGGACGGGATTCACTTTAGAGCTTCTAGGGTGAATATGGTTCAATATTCGGCATCCGATAAAGCATGCTGTGAAAATTTGACAGTATACATAGGTCTTAGGGATAATATTGGAATAATATTCAGGATCTGAACCAAACAGAACTGGTATGCATCCTTACCATGCTTGTTTGCATGATCTCTTAGGGAAAATCAGCATGTAAGAGGCCATCTTTACACAACATATTTTCAGCCGTATATAGGAGTGTAAAATGCTCTATTACATTTTGAAATATACTTAAAATACAACTGCAAACAGCTTCATATTGATTTCAATGGGAAATACACTGTAGTTCATGAGGCATATTTTTACACTGCTGACTTAAAAGACGCCTCGTAAAAATATGCTTTGTAAGATAGAAGTGACATGTTACTTTTTGAAGCGTTTTATGAACTGATTTTGCCCATTTCCCATTGACATTTCAAAAAACGCTTCAAAAATACACCTCAAAATATTCTTCAAAACACTTTGAAAATCAGCTCCAAAAACGCCTGGATTTAAAGGCTGTTTTCTCTGGAATTCAGAATTGTATTCTGCAGCCTGAACTTATGTCACGTGGACAAGGTCTTATTATTGAGCCCCAGTACTGGGCATAGGCATTGGATTTTTAGTCAGCAGTTAAACCAAGTTCATTACATGAACTGCCATGTGCAGCGGCGTAGCTATAGAGGTCGCAACTGCGACTGGGCGCCTAAGCCTGGGGGGCATTATACTGTATGGGGCAGCTATGGGTGTATTATACTGTATGGGGCAGCTATGAGGGGCATTATACTGTATGGGGATATTGTTCTGTATGGGCCAGTTATGAGGGCATTATATTGTATAGGGAAGTTGTGGTGGGAATTTTACTGTGTGGGGGCATTATACTGTATGGGGCAGCTATAGGGGCATTATACTGTATGGGGGCATTATACTGTATGGGGCAGCTATTGGGGCATTACACTGTATGGGGGCATTATACAGTATGGGGCAGCTATGGGGGGCATTATACCGTATGGGGCTTTATAGTGTATGGGGCAGCTAGGGGGCATTATACTGTGGGGGCATTATACTGTGGGGGCAGCTATGGGGAGCATTATACTGTGGTGGTCAGCTATGGGGGGCATTATACTGTGTGGGGAGCAGCAATGGGGGTCATTATACTGTGTGGGGGCAGCTATGGTGGGGCATTATACTGTGCGGTGGCATTATACTGTGGGTGCAGCTATGGGGGCATTATACTGTGGGGGCATTCATGGGGTCTGTCGGACAAGGCAGCTGGTCATAGACGTGTGCAGGGGTCTGGTGGTGTTGGGGAGGGGTAGGGGGGCCCAAGGTGAATTCTTGCACCAGGGCCCATGAGCCTTTAGCTATGCCCCTGGCCCTGTATGGTACCTACTGTGGGCATGTAAGGTGTGGAAAAAAGTCTGCCCCTGTTTAAGAGCGGAGACGTATAGAGGAATGTTGAATGTTTTTAGTCAGCAGTTCAACCAAGTTCATTAGATGAACTGCCATGTGCAGTGGCATAGCTATAGAGGTCGCAACAGTCGCAACTGCGATCGAGCCCCTAAGCCACACCACGCTGGTCCCACCTCCAACTGAATCGGCATCCGCAGGACGAACATTCAGTTGGGTTCAATGCATTCACTGTGCCGCGAGCGGCTCGGCGCAGGTCGGCGCGATCTAGTGACGTCATCGCACCTGTCTGCGCTGAGTCACTCACAGCACGGTGCAGAGGAGGAGAAGAATCTACTCCACCTGTTGTGGGAACGGGGATAGGTAAGTAATTATGTTATTATTTTTCTATTAGGTACATACATATGGGGGCATTATACTGGGTATTGGAGGGGGGCACATATGGCAGCTGCTGAGGGCGTATTATACTGTATGGGGTATTATACTGTATAGGACAGCTATGGGGGCATAATACTGTATGGGGGTATTCTACTGTATGGGTTAGTTATGGGGGCATTATACTGTATGGGGAAGCTATGGGGTCATTATACTGTATAGGCCATTATACTGTATGGGGCAGCTATGGGGGGCATTATACTGTATGGGCTTTATAGTGTATGTGGCAGCTTTGGGTGGCAATATACTGTTGGGGCAGCTACAGGGGCATTATACTGTGGAGGCAGCTATTGGGGCATTATACTGTGGGGGCATTATACCGTGGGGGCAGCTATGGGGCATTATACTGTGTGGGGGCAGCTATGGGGGCATTATACTGTGTGGGGGGCAGCTATGGGGGTCATTATACTGTGTGGTGGCATTATACTGTGGGGGCAGCTATGGGGGGCATTATAATGTGGAGGCATTCATGGTGTCTGTGGGGAAATTAAAAATTTAATTCAGTCTCTGCCTGAGGGAACAAAAAATGGTCTCTCCATCACATAAGAAGAGATCAATATTATAAATGGCCCATGGTCGCTGAAGGGCTCTATTACAGATTTCACCTTCTGGTGACGAGCAATATGATCACCATTGCTGCTCCACTGCTATACAGGTTGTCCCCCAGCTTTCTTAGACTCCTGGATGACATATCTGCCTAGCTACGTAGTGAAGGATGTATGAGTCCATAGGTAAGAAGATGACATTGAATAAATTGGAAATTATATATATGCCAACGGTCTCTCGAAAGATACGGATTCTTCTTGTGGAGATCCAGCTAGAAGGGAATCTTTAGCGCAATGTCTTGGATAATATCTAACTTTAGCAATATAACACTTGTTCTTTCTTTCAGGTTTTCATATATTAATTGAAGAAAAAAATCCCGCCTCACAGTTCACCAATTTATATTTTTTTAAATTTTTTCAATTTAAAAATTTTTTTTCCTAATAAAAAATATATATTCTGAATGAATAATAAATAACATCGATAAGATGCCCAAAACGTTGTGATTCAGCAGGTGCTACTGGACTCCCGTGCCAGCCTGATTACCAAAAGAAATGGAAGCCGCGATCATGTATAGTGCCGGCTGAGTCACAATACTATGTTCATCTTATAGATGCTCTTTATTAAAAGAGTCTTTCTGATGAATTGTGCATTTCATATAGGGCTGTCAGAGACACAGATATATGAAAGTTTAACCTACCAGGAACATAAACTGCAGTATTGCAGGATTCATCCCAACATTAGGAAATAGTCTGAAAAGTTGAAACATTGTGATAAAAAATGAAGCTAATGACCTTTAGAAAAAGAAAAGATCATTTATCTCTTCCAGACTGTTTCTTTAAGCAGGGGAGGTATACCTTTAAGTATATAATATGTAAATATTTGCATAGGATGTATATAGAAATTTGGAATTAGCAAAAAATATCATTAGGGAGAATTACAAAGACCTTATATTAGCCTGAATATGATACCACATTTTTTTTTTAAATGATAAATGACTCAAAGCTTACTAAACTACGACTAAACGCTTACATTAACGAACATTAAGAAGTAGTATGTGTCCACCTTTCAACACTATTTTATAGTTTAGAGATAGAATAATTCGACATAAAAAGTAAAGCAACTTTGTTAATACATTACATTATTTATCTTGTACGGATCCTGAGTTAAATGCTGTATTGTAGTCCTGCATTCACAATTCTGTATGCTTTAGAGCTGAAATCTTCCAGCATTCCCGGCTGGTAAACTGTCTGTACAGAGCTTTCTCTAGTGATTTACATTCTGACACATTTAGTCATTATACCAGGCACTGTGCAGTAATGTGATGTAGGAAAATTGCACTATAGAAGCTCAGCTAAGGAATTAGGGGTGTGTCTGACAACAACATTGTTGACTGTTTCTAATGACAACTGCAGAATTGCAAATGCATTTTGAAATATAAAATATGCAAGTAATGCAATGTATTTAGAAGGTTACTTAACTTTTTAGGTACATTACATCAAATGGCTCTCAAAATTGCATATTCCATTAACCTCTTGAGGATTAGAAGATTTTTTTTTTTCTCTTTGCATTCCAGCGGTCATAACTTTATGCTTTTAGCTTGCCATAGCAATATGAGGCCTTGTTTTTGCAGAGCCAGTTCTACTTATTTTGAGTGCAATTTTTTGGTGCATTTATAATGCTGTTACATTTTTTAATGGCACCATTTTTAGGTACATGTAATATTTTGATTAACTTTTTTTGGGGGCTAGATTGAAAGAACAGCTACTCCGCCATTGTTTTTTGCATTTCAAATTTACTTCGCCCACATTGCAGTGTAAAAAATGTGTTACCTTTATTCTTTGGGTCGGTATGATTGTGACGATGCCAAATATGTATAGCTTATTTTATATTTTACTACCTTTGCACAATAAAAACACTTTAAACAAAAATAAGTTGTTTTTACCACATTCCAAGAGCCATAACTTTTGTATTTATTTTTTTTGTCACTGTAGCCATATGAGGACTTGTTTTTTGAAGGAGGAGATGTAGTTTTTATTACTACCATTTTGTGGTACATGGGACATATTGATTATCTTTTATTATTTTTTGGGGGAGAGAATGGAAAAGAAAGCTATTCTGCCGTTTTTTTTTTAATTGTATTTGTACAGCATTCACCATACAGTTTAAATAATCGGTTGACTTTATTCTTTGGATCTTTATAATTGCGACAATATCATATATGTATATTTTATTTTACACTTTTACAAAACAAAACCACTTTTATTAAAAATTTATTTTCCTTAATTTTTTTACTGTGCACTTTTTTGAATTTAGTTAAAAAAATTATTTAACTGTAATTAATACATTATTTTAGTCCCACTAGGGGACTCACAATGCAATCTTTTGAAATGTTATATAAATGCAATCTTTTGATCTGTTATACAGTACCAATTCATTACTGCCTGTCAATGTAAAACTTTCACGCAGTCCATTAAGATGTCACTCAGCCTATGAGCCATACAGTCATGGCAGGCAAGGGAGCTTTTGTTAGGCCACCATGACAACACATGAGTGGCTGGCAATCGCAAGTCGCCGACGAGTGACAGGGGAGCCCCCTCTCTTTGTCAAACCTCTTAAATTCCGCTGTTGCTATTGACCGTGGCATTTAAGAGGTTAAATGACTGAGATTGGTGGTTTCGCTGATCCCGGCTATTGTAGCGGGAGACTGGCTGTGAACCATATTTTTATATGGAGTAATAATAGGGTTCCCATAGAGGTGCATGGGGCCTCATTGTTTCTAGGGGAGAATGTCTCTGAATGTACAGCCCAGGGCGGACATAAGCTGCAGAGGGCCCCCAATGATGGACAGTTTATGGGCCCCTTGCTCACAAATTATAGAGAATCCCCCTTATGTTTCTCCAACAAACCCCCAGTAATTGTGAGCTATGTCATTTATTAGCTCAGTCCCTTACATGCAATCTAATAGGCAGTCAGATTCAGCTAGATGCTTTTTGAGTTGCACAAGCCACACATATGGCATGTCCGCCCCTGGTACAACACCTAACAGAGCCTGTGCGGTAGCCCACAGAGACTCCATACTGAGGAGACGTACGCTCTGTTGTACAGGCTCCATGTACAGCCAAATTTGGGTTCTGTGATAATTTTACTATAAGAATCCAAACTAAAGGACACCAGGTTTATAGTTAGTGACCTGGAGACATAACAAAAAAAAGTTGGACAAGGCTAATTGGCTATGGAGTAATTGAAGCAAAAAGGAGTCCTGACTTAATAGACCTTCAACAAACACAGTCCGCCTTTGATACTGTGTTATGAATAGCACATTCAAATAGAACAAGTCCTGTATTTTTTTTAAATATTTCTTTCACCAAATCTGCCACTTCAGTTTTTCTTAAACCTTGCAAAACATATCGCCCTGCGCTTCTCATCTCATTTACAGTCTTAACTTTACTGAAAACAGAGAGATTAAACAGAAACAGCTAGTCGACAGATGGGATATTCGAAGGGGATACTTGTGTAAATAATTTATCTACACAAGTCCCGAGTGACCTCAGGGAAAAGAACCACATGTACATTATATCTGAGAGCTGTGGGTATGAGGCGAAATAAGGGTGTGTCCTTTTTTGGTTTTCTGATGTGTTTTACAAACAAAAAGTATTCTGGAAATCTAGTTCTTTTCTTTTTTGTATTATATCTGGTATTTTTTTTACTTTTAATAGCACACAAGCATGTATAGAACAAGAGAACAAGGCAGGCTGCTTTACTATATATAGCATAAATATATCATAGAAATACAGTTTTCTTTAAAAAAAATAATAATTATAAAACACATCATAATCCAACACATTTTGCATAAAGAGTACAGAGACACAATAACACAATAATAGTACAAAAAATATACTTTCAAGTCAGTTATTGATCATAACCCCATTAATCATATTATTGATGGAAAAAGTGATCTTCTGCTTTCTGTAACTACTGTGACCCCCATAGTAGTGCCTTTAGCTGTCCTAAGGGCTGTATATGGTGCCTACATGTAACTGAAGAGGACATTTGGAAGAATCATTGTGAGGAGAGTCCCAAATGTTGATTTCAGACAGTTGGCAGCATGAACAACACTCCCAATAATGCTGATGGCTGAGAGCAGCTGACAGATAGGGTTTTCCTCACAATAATACTGCCAAATGACCTTTTCAGTTGAATGCTTGTAGAGTAAAAAATGATAATTAGCTTTTTTTCAATTTATACTTGTGTTAACACTCCATTTTCGGTCCTGCTATAATCTCTATTGAATTAAGTCTTTAGTAGACATGCTTCTGAACTTATGGTTGCTGTCTTATGGAAAAACGAAGCTTCTGTTGAGGTTGAGATCAGAAACTCTTATCCAGACAATCTCCGATAGTGTGTGCTGGCGTGGTACAATCCAGAATTCAAACTTCCATTCATTATAGTAAGCCGTTCTGTTCTCCAAACCATAGGTGGTCCACCACTGTGTTTTGGCATGAGTTTGGATGTTGTAATGTTCTTCTTATAGAGTGGTGGCTTCCTTCTAGACATCCTTCCGTGCACCCTGTTCTTGTTCAGCATTTGCCTGATGGTGGACTTATGAACACTGACATCAGCTAGAGCAGATCGCTAGACTTAAGAAGGTAGGAATCACACAGCGGACCTCAAGTATCATCATTGCATTGGGAAAATGGGCAACAAAGAAGATTTTGCTGTAAAACAATTTTGCTCCTTGATGCTTCATATTTCAGTCAATTTTGAAGAATATTGCTATGCTGTATAACTGGACCAGAAATAAAAATGTTGTATATCAGTGAACATTTATCATCATAATCTTGGAAACTACAGTTCAAACAAAGAATTTATGAACTACAAGAAGAAATGACGTCAAAAGTAAGCAGATGTTTCATGAGGGATTAAATCAAGACATGGGCATGGTCGTGGACAGCAGCTGCTTCTCCTGACTGTAGGGTCACACTGCAATCTGTCTTACCCTCCATTTTCACCATTGTTGATGTCTTTGATATGATCTGACAGAAACTCATGTGCAGTTTAACATCTTTGGCCATGTAACCTGATAGTGGCTCCATTTGCTCTGACAGAGTTAGTCCTGAGATTGAAGATCAGTGTCGTACTACGGAGGAACCTTGGTGATAGTCTCAAGTTTCCTGCAATGAAATATAAAACATGGTTTGATTTTTATGTTAGTATTCTACAATTATCCTAAAACTAGTGATATAGGTTTTTCTAGGTTCTTTGATATTCATGGATCAGGACAATAAACTAGGAATATTTTCTCTTTGCATTTTTTACACTAGCTTAATCTAAAACCACATGAAGCTAAATGTTTGTGGAAATATTTAATAGTAGAGATCATGAAGAATGAATTTTTTTTGTGAACTTCCTGTTAGTAATCCCAGTCTCTCCCCAGCCTGAAGTGGCTGATAAAAGAGAACTATAGATTTCACTACATTTGACTGCAAAGCAAAGGAACAGGTAATATTCAAATCATGTTTGCCAACATGAACATAGCCTATAATTGTCCTGATGTATGTTAATAGTGTTCTTTTGTCATATGTTTGGTGGTACGCTTCTTAACAGGTTCCCGACCGCTGGCTGTATATATACGGCCAGCGGTCAGGGTCTCTGAAGTCCGCCGTATAGACTAATTACGGCGGCACTTCAGAGACTGTGCACGCGCGATTGCGTGCACACAGCTCGATGCCCTGGCTGTTGCTAACAGCCATGGGCACTGGGCAGAATGTCAGGGGCCAATCTTTTGGCCCCTGAACATGTGATCGCTGTGACAACCAATCACAGCGATCACATGCATTTCTACGTATAAAACAGTGTGCACGCGATCGCGTGCACACAGCCCTGTGCCCACGCTATTACCAACAGCTCTGGGCACTGGGCAGAGTATCAGGGACCAATCTGATGGTCCCTGAACATGTGATCGCTGTGAAAACCTATCACAGCGACCACATTTGTTTTATTTTGACTTTTCTGGCAGTAAATCTCTTGCCTCTTTTCTTCTCCTCAAACATTGTTTCAGTTTGAGGAGAAGAAAAGACTCGAGAGAATTGCTGCCAGAAGAATACAGTGAAAAAAAATATAGTTACACTCTAAAACATTCTCTGTATAGATAGATTTCTATCTATCTATACAATCTATCCATCTATCTTTTTTTCTATCTATCTACCTTTCTTTCTTTTATTCTATCAGAATAGGCAGGTAGGGAGTATATAATTATATATATATCCACATATATATAATATATATAGCAATAGCGGTTTATTTTTTTGTTAGCGGTAGTGTAGATATATATACCAGTTAGTTTGTGTGTTTTATAAAAAAAAATTAAAAAAAAATTTGTTTAGTTAGTGTTAGTGACGTTATGGCGAGGAAGTTGTTTAGCGCCGAGGAGGCATACGCCATGCTGTGGTCTGAGTCGGAGACCGCATCAGAGATGGCGTCCGAGATGGAACCTGTTTTAGGTAGTGACGATGACCGCGTCACTTCTGGTTCATCTTCAGGGGACGTTGTCTCTGATGCAGTTGAAACTGCAGAACATGAAAGTGCAGGGCCAAGTAGCGCTGTAGCACGGGACAGCCTGGTCCCTCCAGTCCAGGCTCTTGTATGGGCACCTGCCCCATCTTTTGGGCCTAGAATCCACGGATTTACTGCCACTCCTGGCATAACCGTGGACAATACAAATTTTGTCCAAATGGATTACTTCCATTTATTTATAACGGACGACATCCTAAATCAGATTGTCCACGAAACAAATTTATATGCCACTCAATATATAAGGCAGAAACCTTCATCCACCCATGCCAGAGATTGGACGCCCACCAATTTACAGGAATTAAAAAAAAATTGGGGGCTCACCCTAAATATGGGTATTGTCAAAAAGCCCTCCATTAGGTCTTACTGGTCAACAAGACCCGCCCAAGCCACCCCAGTATATTCTGCAGTAATGACCAGGTCTCGTTATGAGACAATAATGAGGTTCCTCCACTTCAACGACAACGCACAGGCCCCCCCAAGTACCGATGCAAACCGGGATCGGTTGTTCAAAATTAGACCGCTAATAAATTCCCTGAATAATTTATTTCTGCAACTCTACACCCCTGAGCAGAATGTAAGTGTGGACGAATCCCTCCTCAACTTTCATGGAAGACTTAGCTTTCGCCAATATCTACCTTCAAAAAGGGCAAGATATGGCGTTAAGCTTTACAAATTGTGTGAAAGCGGGTCAGGATATACCACAGCCTTCAGGATTTATGAAGGGCAGGACCGCTCAATAAATGTTCCTGGATGCCCCCCTGATCTTTCCACCAGCAGTAAGATCGTGTGGGAGATAATGCAGCCTCTGCTTCACAAGGGGTACCACATGTACTGTGATAATTTTTATTCCAGTGTGCCCCTGTTTAGGCATTTGCATGCTGCAAGGACTGGGGCATGTGGGACTCCTGTGCTTATGCATCTGAAGAATTGCTGGCGGTCAAGTACAGGGATCGCAAAGATGTGTATGTACTAAGCACGATTCATACCGCAGGAACAGTGGCAGTGAGGGAAAGAGGGGCAACATCGGACAAGCACAAACCAGTGAGCGTGTCCGAATATAACAAGTACATGGGGGGTGGATTTAAGCGACCAGGTTTTACAGCCCTATTTAGTAAAGCGAAAAACAAAAACCTGGTACAAAAAAGTTTTATTTTTCCCCTGATTTTACTCCAAGGGTGAGGGAGGGGATGGGTGGGGGGTGGATGTCATGTTTGCATATATTTTCTAAAGTTCATCTGCTGGAGAGCTCCATTTGCATAAACCTGCAATTTCTTATTTTAGAAAACCCAAAAAAATAAATTCCCATTATACCCCTAGATGAATATTTTGGAAGTGTTATAGAAACTCTGTTGAGTTTTGTAAAACCAGCTTTGAAAAAAAGCGATTTGTGAAATAAGCTTCTTCTATCGTCCGCCCTCCTACTTCTCTATGTGATAATAAGGCACACATATTTGGTATCCCCATGCTCAGGAGAAGTGGAAGAATGTGAAAGGAGATGAATTTTGTCCGTGGTTCATACTGTGTGTGAAAAATGCTGGTATAAACTGACGCAATTGCTAAATTCTTGCATTTTTTTCCAATTTTGCCCACTCTAGAGAAAAAAATTAAAATGATATATACTGACAAATGCCACTAAAACAAAGCCCTATCTGTCCTTTAAAAAGAGTGTAAAATTCAAAGATGAACTTTATTCACCTGCAGAGTTATAGTCATCTAAAGAAGCGCATAGCAAAATTGTGACATTTTCTCTGGTCATTTAGCTGTAAAACAGCCCAGTCCTTAACCGGTTAAAGAAAAAGTTTTATATTTTTTTTGTTTGTTTTTTAAAATCAGAGTCAATGGGCTACTGTATGGCATACAATTGCATACATTTGGGACATATGTTGGGCATATATGCAACCGGAGCATTTCCTGGAGTATACGCCAAAAGAGAACAGGAAAGTTCTGAACAGAGCATTAAAATACAACTTAATTCCTTATTTGAAACACTTAAAAAGTCTACACAAGAGCCACATTATACCCATGGATAAAGCCCCCCCCCCTTAAAAAGTAAAATTCCCTCTATAATATGCGTATTATTCAATGTAATAATTGCAAAACCAAATTTAACATGACAAATTCTAAGTAGGAGGTCAAAACGATCTGCATTTCATTCAGTCTCAATTCCTGTTTTAAAAATAGGTGCAAATCTTCTAAAAGCCAGATGCCTCCTGAATAATATTGTATCACAAATCTCTGAAATGTAATACATTGTATAAATACGGCCATTATACCTTCAGCAGGTTCATCTGCTTCTCATTTTCCAGGGTATGGTACGGTAGCATCATTAGTTAAGCTGGGTATTGTGAATTTATGATCTTCAGGAAAACGGCCCAAAATATGAAAAGACTAGATATACGGACACAAATTACAAGAGTTTTCTTAAAGCAAGAAAGGAGAAAATTAGAAGCTAACAATAGCGCCAAATGGAAAAAACCTGCCCGCTTCTCCAACGTGCCTTGCTGAATTATGAATATTCGGACCCTTTAGTCCAGACACATATAACAGTTTTCCTGTTTGGATTTTTGAAAGCTCCAATATGCTAAAAATTAGGTAATAAAACCGCCAAACCGTATTTCTGGAAACTATAGGGGGATAAACAGACCTGTTTCATTGCCTTGGATTAAACAGAAACAGTTAAAACACTGAATGCTTTAAAGCTTAAATCAAAGCAGAGAAGAGAAAATAGAGACGGGAAAACAGGAAAGAGAAACTCGTTCTGAGTTCCTCCAAGCCAGGGATTAATGTTCTACTATACAATTTAACTCTTTGCTATTACTAACAGGGGGAAGCACATTTTACTCCTTATTGACCCTCTAAACATAGGCTGCTTACAAAAGTTTAAACATAATTCTTAAACTTTTGAACTATACACTAAGAATTAAAAAAGAATATAATAGTAAAAGTTCAGGAAACCTAATAGGGAAAGTTTATAATAGTGCAGCTCCTAATATCTCTCATACATATACATAATTGTACCATAGGTCTTTCCTAAGCCTGCAAAGGCTGATGAAAGCAAAAAAAGATTACATACAATTGTACATCACATGAGATGGGCGTTATAGGTTTAATGTTCCTTTCATAAAGTATATGACTTAAAGGAACACTTAAGGCAATGCTAATACACGGTCTAGTGCCGGGTCTGAGGGGGCGGGGCATGACACATTAGCATAAAGCTAAAATAGGTCATAACTCCGTCAAAAATGATAGTTTTTCTAAATAAAAAACACTGCTGTAATCTACATTACAGCGCCGATCACATCATGTACAATATAGGCCACTTATAATGTGGTGACAGAGCCTCTTTAACATTGACGCTGTTCACACACACAGATATCTGGACAGTCAGACCGATCTCACTGATGATGAAATTGGTCTAAGTTGGCTGTTTACACAGTAGATTTGACTTTCTTGCATACGGATGGCGTTTTTTTTTTAAAATAAAGTAAGCGCATCTTACTCCAGTAATCTTTATATTAAGACTGGGATATGAAACACCAATCTTAATAAATTTCCCTCATTGTATTTAGCAGATACATTTTACACACATCAGATTCGTTTTCTGGCAGATATGACTGATTTCAGTCAGATCAATTGGCCATTTAAACATCATATTGGTCTGATTGGACAGAAATTGTCCAGATATCTCGACATGTAAAGCACCCTAAACGGCTGGTTCTACATGGGCAGATTTCCTGGCTGTTAATGATCATAGACTGATGATAATAACTTGTCAATCGGCGCTTGTTTGCTCCATTTACATGGAACAATGATCAGGGCTATGACGACGAAGATTGTTAATACAATTGTTCGTCCCCATACAATTTGCATATTATCGGCAGCACATCCCCTCTTTGTAGGGGACATGTGCTGCCTACAAATATTCATTTTCTTTGCCGCATAAACGATGCAATCAGCCGACAAACGGGCGCTTGCTCGTTTGTCGGCTGATTGCTGCCCTGTTTATACAGGGCTATGATTGGGAAGGAGGGTTTGTACAAGCGCTAATTCAGCCAATCATCTGCCTGTGTAAAAGAGCTGTAAGTCTCCGTTGGCATTATTTCCCTTTCGTCTGCATCTCTATTCAGGTCATGAAAAATACCAAAACCCCAAAGAAAGCTTGGCAGACTGCATTATAAATCATTGGTATAATTCAGAGTTCATTGGAATCAGTTTGAAAAAAAATCCATCATAGCTGTCATGTCTCCATGATGCTAGTGTGAGTTTATATTCAGCACTGAAATGAATAACTATCTTGTAATTCATAGCGGAAAATAATTGTCTCATACATTAATAAATGGATATTATATTGCTAGGATATGCCATCACTTATGATTAGTTGGGGTCTGACCTCTGGGACCCCCACATATCCTATGGGGTGTGCTGAAGTCCCAGGGTGTGGCCAAGGTGCTGCTGTGCAGGAAAAAACAGTGAAGGGAACGCGGCGCTTAAAGAGGCATGTAATGCTTTTTATTTAGAAAAACGATCTATTTTAAATCACTTTATGAGCGATTTTTAGCTTTATGCTAATGAGTTTCTTAATGCCCAAGTGGGCGTGTTTTACTTTAGACCAAGTGGGCGTTGTACAGAGGAGTGTATGACGCTGACCAATCAGCGTCATACACTTCTCTCCATTCATTTACACTGCACTAGCGATATAGTTATATTGCTATGTGCAGCTACATACACAAACACTAACATTACTGCAGTGTCCTGATAATGAATATACATTACTACCAGCCAGGACGTGATGTCTATTCAGAATCCTGACACTTCTGAATCTTTTCTGTGAGATTCCAGCAAGGCAAGCGTAATCTCGTTTGAAATGACAGGTTACATCGTAATCCCGCGAGATTACGCTTGCCTCGCTGGAATCTCACAGAGACGCTACAGACATATCAGGATTATGAATAAACATCACGTCCAGGCTGGTAGTGATGTATATTCATTATCAGGACACTACAGTAATGTTAGTGTTTGTGTATGTAGCTGCATATAACTATATCGCTAGTGCAGTGTAAATGAATGGAGAGAAGTGCATGATGCTGATTGGTCAGCGTCATACACTCCTCTGTACAACGCCCACTTGGTCTAAAGTAAAACACGCCCACTTGGGCGAAACTCATTAGCATAAAGCAAAAAAAACGCTCATAAAGTGGTTTAAAATAGATTGTTTTTTTTAATAAAAAGCATTACTGTCACCTACATTACAGCACCCATCTCCTTATATAGGAGATAGGGCACTTATAATGTGGTGACAGAGCCTCTTTAATTAGGTTTCTCAGGCTCAGTGGGGTTTCTAGTGGTTAGACCTCTACCAATCCTAAAGTGATGGCATATCCTGTCCTAGCGATATGCCATCACTTCATAAAATGGGAATAACCCTTTAAGTAGAAAATGTATAATATAAATACAATCTTTTATAAAAGTAAGAATTGTTTATATATAATCTTGGAATTATAAGAATCATATAAAATCAGTTTTGCACTTTTTTCACTTTCCTCCATTAAAATAATACAAGATCTTGGACCAGATTCATGTCACTGTATTCCTGATTAGCTCCACACTCAGAACGCACTATTTTGTATCTATTAATATTTTATAGCAGAGAAAAAAAGATTCTAAAAAGATTTACAAAAAAGTAAAAAAAAACAAAAACGACCAGGGCTTAAACATGAAAGTGTTATATAAGACATTAGTAGTAGCGGAACTGGTTGGTCTTGACTGGTGTAGGTGATCTGTATTCTAGGAGTGAATGAGCAGGTTGTTCCTGATTTTTTTGTTGTGCTGGCCTTTGGGTCAGTAAAATAGGAAAAGTAGACAAGATATATCATCATGGACAACTGAAAATCAGTGACATGTTTTGGAATAGGTCAAAAGTATTCAAGTACCAGGTATAATGATATCATGCCCCCAACTGTTACTAGACTTGAAAATGACAGAAATTCATCAGGTTCAATGAACAAGTTTATTATGTGTCTCGTGGACATTCCTTCTCACATGATGACTCTTTTTTCATTTATGGGTGATTTACTGACTTAATAGCTTATAACCACACTGGTCAATAACACCACTGGCTTCTTAAAATACTGGCCACATATGCCGATACATATGGCAAGGGGGTATGTTGGAAAAAAACATTCAGACATGATGATCATTTTAGCCCCACAATGACAAGCAGCAATGTGGAATAAACATATTGTATTAAATATGTCCAACCAAATTTGTGTTCCTGTTTATACAATGGTTTATATAAGAGAAAGGAAACCCTAAATGTCTTTTAAAATGGTTGTCTAGTTTAGAAAACCCTTTATCAAACATCCTATTAAGTTAATAGGTGGGGTCCTCAGCCGCAGTGAAGAGCAGCTATATTGAGCATCTCTCCCTGGAGGACCCACCACATCCATTCATTACATCGACAGCACATTGATTTAAATTAGAACTGTGTATTACCTCATTTAACCTGTGGTGGTGCTGTAGAAGAATTGAACACTTCTTGCCAGGTTGCCACACAAACTGCATTGGGGCTATGGCTTCAGACCCTGTTGGAGGGGGGTTATTAGGATTTTTCCTCAATTTATTAAGGACTATTTTTTACTTTATTATGACATATCATACCCTGAAAAGATCAGAAAATACCTTTTGGAGAAAATAATGTTCTTTAGTTTTTTATGACACTAAATACTTCCCCTGTAACTGGAGCTCCGGTTACAGGGGAAAGGCGCACTGTTAATCTGATTGTTATACCCATCAGTTCTGTCACATGATCGTTTGAGCAATACAGGCATTGACACTGCTGTACCCACTTTTTTTATACACAGTGCTCATTGTATAATAGTTACGTTTTCTTCTGGGTCTGACAGCCGGGCATCGGACCTGCAGCTGCGAACCCCTATCGTAAAGTTATTCTGGAGTTCTGTTATCATGCTGTTGCAGACGAAAGCCCCTTAGCAGGTGCCATTAAATATGGCATGCAATTGTTGAGGGGTTCTGAAAGAAAAGTAAGTGCCCAATCATTTTTTTTTCTAAATTTAATTAAAACTTATTTACAGTAAATTTTTCCCTTTGAAAACTATTTTTGATAAAAATTTGGTTGTACAGATGTGCCCATCCTTAACTTTTGTGGAATTGCGTTAAGTTATACAAATTGTAATGACACCAATTCAATATAATGTTGCGTCATCCGTAAAAAAAAAAGTATAACTTAAATACATACTTTTTTAACATGGGAGTCTATAAGCGACAGATGGCTGACAGATGCCATCCATCAGAGGCATCCGTCACAGTCATCCAGTAAAAAAACGTATACGCTAAACATATATATTTTTTTTAACATGGGAGTCTGTGGGGGGCGGATTGCAATCATCAGAGATATCTTTTTCTTCACATGTTTGATTCACATCTGGCGCATACATCTCAGGATATGTCAGGGAGGACACATCTGTAGCTCTAATGTTTTCTGATAAAAAGCTCCAAATACATAGCCATAAAGTTTAGTGCCAAAATTCTAGCTGCCTGCAGCTTGGGAACTCACTAGTAAAACACGTTGTAAGCTCCTGAGCTCCACCTAGTGGTGGCTGCAGACAGACAGAATTTTATAATGTTTTTTGTTTGTTTTAAATAACAATAGGGGGAGCTATTTCAGAGAAAGCACTGGCTTCATGATCACATAAGGCAAAGAGTACAAGAGCCATATACATTACATGAATAACAAGGGCAGAGGAAAGAGGGCAGCGTCCGGCGTAATGCACCTCCTCGGGGATCAGGCAACCCTAATCCGGGGTATGCTAAAATGCCAACCAGTGAAAACTGGTGGGGGAGAAAGAAGCAAAAGAGACCTGAAGTGCAGAGGTGAGGAGCACCATTCTCAGAATTTTATCATTTATTTCTTTGGGGGGAATTTATGAAATGTTCTATGCCATTTACTATAATTTACACCAGAAACTGGCATTAATTATAGGGGAATCCACGCTAGGTCGTAGCTGGTGTAGACCTCCCTTGCTGGCGCACGGACAGCAGAAGAAGCAACACATTTATTACGATATAAAATAACATTAATCAGTAAATTAATCTGGACCTATAAACAACATAGTGTAGAAAAGTGGACATTTATTTTTAGCCGCCACTCCATTAAATGAAATGCTGAAAAGACTCTCTTGTCTTTCAAGTATTTCTGTAATAGATTTGTGATGACCAATGACCAGGTGAAATATTATAATGGAATATCTCAACAAGGAACAAGAACCTACAGTATGTGTACTACACCATACTTCAATCCTTATCTAGCTAATGCATGCAGCCACTTAATCTATGGCTGTATTATTGTTGAGTGTCCCCTTGTACATAGTATTCAAGCTCTTGAGTTGAAGTCGGACCTCTTTATAAATCTTACTTCATCTTGGAAGAGTAAATATTGTACTCTGATGTATTTCAGTGCTCAGAAAGAAATCTGTCAATTTACAGATGGAAACTGGAGATGTTCATGTACCTTAGATAGAATCTTACCTAACCTTTCACAGCACATCCTTATACAAGGACTTATGAATCTCAAGACCACGGAAATGAACATATAATGTAAGAGCTGCTAGGCGAAGGGTAGACAGGCAGTATTGTCTTCAATTTCTATTTTTGGATGCAGCAGATCTGAATGTGCTTTTTAACTACTGGGGCTTCATTATATGGTGCTGCATGATAACTTGGTTAAGATAATGCAGTAGACTTACCTACAGTCATATGCAAAACCAGATATAAATCCTGATGCGTCTATCGGTGTGTCCATCATCTCTAATATCTATCTTTCTATTCATGTATCCATTTATCTCATAGCTATCTATCTATCTATCTATCTATCTATCTATCTATCTATCTATCTATCTATCTATCTATCTATCTATCTATCTATCTATCTCGTATCTATCTCGTATCTATCTCGTATCTATCTCGTATCTATCTCGTATCTATCTCGTATCTATCTCGTATCTATCTCGTATCTATCTCGTATCTATCTATCTATCTATCTATCTATCTATCTATCTATCTATCTATCTATCTATCTATCTATCTCTATTGTATCTGTCTATTTATCTATAAATCTGTTCATTTATTATACTATAGTGTGGAGAAACTGCCATTACCAAGAAAATAATGTCACAGCTTACATTGCTGGCTGGTATTTTATTATATGGACTCCTCTTTGCCGTCTCTTATGTAATAACATATAATGAGGCTCTTAGGTCTAGAGGAATAACTAAATAAGTGCATTTTGCACTCTATAATGGAATCTTCCGTTTTGTGAAAATGGTGGTAATGAGGTGACCGATGATAAAATAATGGTCATCAAGTAATTCTATTTATAGACAAAAAATCCTCTTATTGCAAATAGTGATAATTAAAAAATAACTTTTTATGAATCCTAAAATGGAGTCATAAAATAATAATTCCAGTAAGAAATTGTCTATTATAATCTGCACTTTATGTAAAAATTAGAAAGAGAGAAAGAAAGAAAGAAAGAGAGAGAGAGAGAAAGAAAGAAAAAGAAAGAAAGAAAGAAAAAGAGAGAGAGAGAGAGAGAGAGAGAGAGAAAGAAAGAAAGAGAAAGAAAAAGAAAGAAAGAGAAAGAAAAAGAAAGAAAAAGAAAGAAAAAGAAATAAAAAGAAAGAAAAAGAAAGAAAGAAAGAAAGAAAGAAAAATATTCCATTTTGATTGGGGTTTGGAAAAAAGACCATTATAAAGTATGGAAACAGACTCTTATGAACAACATAGCACAAAATGACATTTACAAATATGGTGGGTGGATAATGCCTTAGGCCCCAAGTACACAACCGTATTTTTCATCCATAATTACAGGATCCGTAATTCCAGATAAAATTGCGGGCCCATTCATTAGATGGATAGATAGAGGGATAGATAGATAGAGGGATAGATAGATAGAGGAATAGATAGATAGACAGACAGACAGACAGATACTGATTTCACAATTGGGTTATGCACCTCATTAAATATTCAAATGTGCATGTTTGATATAAAAAAAAAGTCATATTGGGGCTTCCTATTTCCCCCGGTTTATGAATATAGCGTCTCTATTCCTGTTGCATTGTACTGCTCTTCACTATCACAACTAGCGTCTGTTCATTGACATTTATAATTAATGTCTTTATCAATACAAGGAACAAGTTTGTTGATGGGTAAAAAGACTACAGAAATAAAAACTAAGAGGCTGAAAGCTCCGCTGTCCAGTGCATGTGGTAACAGAAGGGACAATCAATATATTCTGAAGACAGGTAAGAAGTGAAAGCTTAGGAGGCTAAGATAACAGGTTAGGGAGTGTACTGTTTGCTTTCTGGCGCCAAAGAGTATTCCTGAGATTAAAGGTCCTCAAATCTCTCATTCACGGCATTTCAAACTGACCATCATCATACACTCATTAAATCAGGGACAAAGGAAGAAAAGAGTTTGTTGTTTCAGGACGACATCCTAGAATACAGGTTTTAATTGGTGTAAACTGATTTTTAGCAATTACTCAGAGCCCACCCAGCTATAGCGCCTCATGCTCCTATTGCAGGCGCACTTCAGATCTCATCTACGTATTCTTCTATGGGAGAGGTGTATTACTTAGAAAGTGCCGTTTGGATAATCCAATCAAAATGTTCTTCCATTTTCTTTGATAATTAGAAAATTGGAGAAAGTGAAAAGAGAAACAAGATATCCCGCTGTGTTCTCTTTTTAGCTTCTATTTTCACTCAAAAATGTCATTGTACCAGCAGCAAAATACAAAAGAAACTAGTACAAAGAAGAAGAGAGAAGAATGTATGTCATACCAAATTGGAAAATAAAGCATATGAGGTCCATATTAGAGGGTGCAGGAAAGTAATTAAGATTATAGTGAGCGCAATATTCCTGCACTACGATTGGTCAAACATAATAAAACATTAAAGGGGTTCTGTTTTATATAAAAAAAAGCTGTTTAGTCATAAAATGAAGAAAAATAGTAACTTTGTAATATGAACAGTGCCAGATTTTTATGTCAGAAGGTTATATGCACAAAATTCTAGCGTATTAGCGCCGCAGCCGATTCAAACAGCTGATCGACGCGGGTGTTGAGAGTCGGACACCCACTATCCTAAGGATAGGCCATCAATTTCAAAATCCCAGATGACCTATTTATGTGGTAGACTACTTAGACCAATTTACTGTATATCTATGTTTTGCTTCTGGGATATATTGTTATCATAAAACAGTTAATTTATGTAAAACATGAAGAACTATATGTTTCTTCATCTATACAGAGTTTTCATGTGTATACAGTATCAGACTCGTGTTTCTTGGGCCTACTAGAGGAGAGGATTTTGGTTCAGACCCTCCATCTATGAAATAATTGTTATCATTGTACACACCGGACATATCATCAATGAGGTCTAATAGGTTATTTGTGAATCATGGCATGAGAAATAGACCCTAGTGGCAAGTGATTTCTCCAAAGTCATCCCCAAATGGGGTTGTCTTCTGCTGGACCCTTGGGGCCCATTATTGTGTTTGAGCCTGAGCTTCAGCGGTTCTGTTCAACCTTTCCGTCGGAGGAACAGATGAATGGAAAGACGAATGTAAAGTTTTTTTTTTTTTAACTGGAACAATAATGTAGTCGACTACGCTATAGTTTCCATGAAAAAAATGGAAACTTTAAAAAAAGGAAACAAACGGAAACCAACTGCAAAGGAAGCCTTACCATTGAAATCAATGTTAATGCAAACGGAAGCTATGGTTTCCATTCAGCTTTCCGTTCATCGGTTCCTTCGACGGAAAGGTTGAAATGAACCGATGAACAGAAACCAAATGCTGATGTGAACATGCCCAATAGTCTACTGGGGGCAGGGGCCAGTGTGAGTAACTAAATTAAAAACTGTGTACAGTACTGTGGAATATCTTACACTGTGTATGGGGGCCACCCAACTTTTGGTTTCAACATGCTTGATTTTTTGTTCCCAAGGAAAATTAGCCACTTCCAGAGGTGTCCGACAGCCAATTTCATCCCTCTCAGCACTAAAACAAATGCGTGCACTTTTTCAAGCTGAGCAAGTTCCTGAGGGGTTGGAAAAAACAACTGTTGGCCGAATGATTATTTAAAGAGGTTTTCCCAAAATCATAAATTATCACCTAACCACAGGATGGGTGATAATTTTCTGATCGCTGGGGGATCCACCACTGGAACCCCCAACGATTGTGAGAACAGGGGTCCCGAATCCTTAGAGACTCCTCAAAGCAGCCACCACAGTGAGGGGGATCTTGAATGGAGTGGCGGTCATGCAAGCACTCGACGCTCCATTCAATGTCTATGAGAAAGACGGAAACAGCCGAATTCTGTATGATTATGGGACAACCCCTTTAATGAGTATGGCCATTTTTAGTGCTTTATAAGCAATGGGAAATAAATGAATATATAACACAGTTGATAAAGGGTGAAATAAGTGGATGTTCCAGAAAATAAGTTTAGAAGTAAGGCAATAGGGGTCATGTATGAAAACAATGACAACAGTTACCTGACATAGCACTGAAGAAAATGGTGTTCAGCATGAAAGATCAAATTACTTTTTCCTGATGGTGAAAAAAAGGTTTGGACGTCCAGTTTGCACAAGCGTGACTGATATACTAAATCTTCTCTGACACATTTTTGTCTTCGAAAAATTATTAAAATATTATTACTAGAGTAATGTTAAAAATACCAAAATTCTAAAAACAAGTTTTCATAGTTAGTTCTGTATTGGAAGAAATCTGTCCATATGCAGCCATTTGCTTAATTCCATTTTCTGTGGGTATAATTGCCCATCAGACTGAATAATACCTCAGTTTAATGATCTCATAATAGACTCTCAAAAGACTTTTCTCCCATGTCCTCAGGCTCTTCTTCATCTTCACACATACTGCAATTATAAGCCACTAGGTAGCCTCAGGGCCACTACTAGACTACTCATGATGTCTCCCTGACACTCTGAAATGCTCAGGATTAGGACTTTAGTAATTGATACAAATTGTCTGTCAGTGTTATTAAAGCTAATATAGTCTTCTATGTAGAGGTAATCCAGTGAGTGCTGGACCAGCGCTAATCACTACCTCATTTATGGAGAATGTCATTTCAGGGCTCTTGACGTACCTGTAACCTAGTTCTATCTCATGTATTTTGTAGCTGGCAATAGGTCAGGTAGTTTATAAATGCCTTCAGCAAAATCTTGCCTTTGGGTTGGAAAAAGGAGTAGGACGAGTTGATAAATATCCAGTGCACACTTTTATTTTTTGTTGCCAAAAGGAAAAATTTTCAATTTTCCCCTGAAATTGACTTATTAATTTAATTTTAAGAAATTCATTTATTTTTCATCTTTGTTGAAGGAGGTAGAGTATGGTTACTCATCCACTGACCTGCCACTTAACACCACCTTTCTCATATGCCTAAGGAGCACATCTATAACCAACTGTGGAGGAAGAAATCCGACTGAGCAGAAGATGAAGCCCAAATATTTTTTTTCCCTCTAAAAAAAAAAGTTGTCTTTTGTGCAATATGTACTGTGTTTGTTGC
This sequence comes from Rhinoderma darwinii, assembly GCF_050947455.1. Taxonomy (NCBI): domain Eukaryota; kingdom Metazoa; phylum Chordata; class Amphibia; order Anura; family Rhinodermatidae; genus Rhinoderma; species Rhinoderma darwinii. Next base: position 583,933,734 of record NC_134687.1, on the reverse strand, counting down.
CAAATTAAATGTACCCACTATTAGTAGGTGCCAAGGGCCTCACTGCCTGAGTAAAGTAATTTCTGAAGAGTATTGGACGTGTTTCTTGAATAGCATTGTGGTTTCTCCTGGGTGGCCTATTCTTTTTCATGTGTCTTTAAGGAAATCATGTAATTCTCCTTAAGACTCTAAATCTAAGTTCAGCATTTTTCCTTGTCATTGCTGCTCCGTAATTTGATCATTTTCCCCATAGGTCTAGAAAGACACATATCTTCTTTCTATACAACAGCTTAGTACAGTCAAGCTCATTGAGAATCTTATGAGGAAATTACAGTAACAACAAAGAGAGAGATGGATAGAGTAGACTGGTGGTCTACCTGGAAGGGGATAGCAATCAATAATGTCCTCCAAAGAAAAATATTTAGGAAATCCTTTTTGAGACCCGGCAAGATTCAAAGGGTGCACAGAGTAATTGGAACAAGGGACAATCTAATCTTGGATGTATTGCTTTTCCTTTTCTAAAAAGTTCCTTCAATTTTGTTTATTTTTCTTATGTATCATACAGTATTAACACATGGCCACCAATAATTTTCTCATTAAACAGGATTTCCACCCAAAAATTCAAAAATGGCCATATAGGGATATAGCAATGCTTCTAGGGGAGAATATTTTTTTTACATCAGCATGGATGGAGGAAGTAGAGCAGAAGACGGAGGCTGTGCAGCTACGTACTAGGGAGTCGTACGACCTCTGTGCACTGCCCTTGAGTCTCCGTGCACATGGCTCTGCCGTGTACATGCGGCCTAAATACTAAACTCTGTTAGTACAGAGTATTTTCCAACCAAATCTTAATAGAGTTTTTAAAAAAAATTATAATTAAAAAAATGACTACAAAGAGTGTTTTCACTCAACCGTCATAGCTACAGCACATCCTGGGTCATGAATATTTGAAACTGGAGGCATACGAAGGTAAAATCGAGGCCCCATGCACTTCAAAGGGAGGTCTATTTAGAATGGAACCATATTGGGACCGTGTGCATTAGTCCTTAAAAGGAGTTCTTTACTAAGACAGACAACATGACCTTAAAGGGGTTGTCCCATATGGACTACCCATATGCTCTATAAAAAGAGTGAAGTGGAGAACTGTAGGCAAGCAGATCACGTGCCTTCCATGTATTACATCTGAATGGCCGCCATTTTCCCTGCAGCGCAATGTAATAATACCCAATGAATGCCTGCTCCCTATCTGCTCTCCACACCACATTCACTAAGAGCCACTTAGCGGTTCACCAGCCTCTATGTTACATTTCATCACAATATTAAAGGTGTTATTAAATTTGGGTATACCCTGTTCAATGGTTACAATTTTCATTTTTCAATCTAAGATTTATCATGTATCCATTATTTATCTATTTAACTATTACTATTATTTTTTTAATTTGTTTTTGTTTTTTTAAGCAAAATCATTTTGCTTTATCTTTAAATTGGTCGGAGCTCTGATTTTCTAGTACAGAGCCCCAAATCCCCTATAGAGCTATATAAATAAATAATAAAATTCTATCTGCCTGCAGCCACTACAAGAAAGAGCATAGGGGCTTACTGCATACATCTATACATTGAACTCTATAATAACACAGTATGCAGTGATCTCTTGTGCTCCCCCTAGTGGTGGCCGCCAGCACTTAGAATTTTTTTATTTTTTTTGTCTATGCTGCTCTCCAACAGACAAATGGCCGATATAAATATATATAAAGCAATTAAGCAGCACAAAAAGTTAGACCTAAAAATAACATATTTTTAAAAGGCAAATATTCCCTTAAAAAATGGATCCCTATTTTAGACTTAAATGACAGAAATAAGGTTGCTTAATTTGAAATAAGTAAAATTTGGCGATCGGCGAATGGGCAAGCACACAAACTGACTACCTTTCATTACAACGCTTTATGTCCTATACCTATTCCTTCATCTACGAATGAGTTTCGGAAGATTTACCTCGATATATAATACTTGTGACAAACTACATATACGTGTGACATTTCTGTGAATCTAGTACACAACGTACAATGGTATAATTCTCACTGATAATAAACTGAGGGCCAGAAGCCACTTTTTGTACTTGCGTCTTTCTAATTTCTAGAACGATATAGATCAAAGGCTCCTCGGTGATACAGAATGCAGAGGTTTAGGTTTACAACTGTGAATTCCCTGATTGAATGCAATCATAATGTAATTATATTAGAGTTCTCTTATAGGTTGATTTAATTTATTTTGCTGACAGCAGAAGACAATAGCTTAAACTTATTTGCCATGGAACAAGGGAGACCAAGCTGATCCCTTTAATTGAATAAACTTCTCTAAGTGTTCGGCTTATTTCACAATGGTGGAACATCTGAGAAGCTCCTTGTCCTTCGCTTTCCATAAAGCAAAGTCTTTCATCAATGCATCACGTTCTGCTTAAGAAGATATTCTCCGTCTCCAACAATGTGCTCTATAAAATCAGGTGAATCCACCTACAATGCAGTCTGTCGGAAATAAACAGTGAAGATTTGTAAACTTGAGAATAATCACATTCAGGGACATTCTTGTGTGCAGGAGAATAGGTTAGGACCATTCAAAAGCTCATTGCAACAATATAATGTACTCGAAGTGGAAGGAGTACAAGTAACATAACCTTTCAATGTTTAGAATGGGCTTTTGCTACAATTTCCACTAAATAAACATGTAGGTATTTCAAAGAGACGAGAGAGACCTACATGAAACAAAGAGTTCCAGCAGGTAGCTGAACTTGTCAGATGTAGCAGTGCTGAATTGGTCAGATGCAGCAGTGCTGGGTTGATCAGATGTGGGATATCTGAATTTGTCAGATGTTGCAGAGCTGGGGTTGCCCATGTAGCAATGCTGAGTTTTCAGACGTAGCATAGCTGTATTTATTACAGATGATCATAAAATCACAATGTGCTATGTGGTTATTTTCTTAGGCCTTATTCACACGAGCGTGTGTCAAATCGGTCGTGAAGAATAACAGTTTTTCACGGCTGATTTGCTTCTGTGCGGGACCCGTTTTCACAGTTCCTTTATAGACTTGAATCTATTGAGGAACCCGTGAAAACAGGCAAAAATAGGACATGTTCTACTTTTTCAAGGTCGGTTAAAAAAAAAACGGCCATGTGAATAGCCCAAATGAAATACATTGATTATTAGGCAGCCTTAGGCCTGCAGATACATTTAGGGTAAGTTCACACAGAGTTTTTTGATGCGGAAACCACATCCAATGGGAGGCGGAGGCGTTTCTTTTTCCACAAGCGGAAAAACCGTCTCGCGGGAAAAAGAAGCGACATGCCTTATCTTCGGGCGTTTATGTCTCTGACCTCCCATTGACATCAATGGAAGGCAGATAAAGCGTATTTCGCTGCGTTTTTTGCCTGCGGTGCTCAGTAGCCGCGTGCGAAAAACGCTTTGAAAAACACTGCCTAAATCGGAGTGCAGGCAGAGCAGGGTCTGCTTCAAAATTCCAAATGGAATTTTGAGGCAGATTTTCTGCCTGCAAAAATCTCTGTGTGAACCCGGCCTTACTGCCTTATGTTTACTAAGTTGTCCAAATGCATAAACAATACAATGATATAAATTAGTTAAAAAAAACATATTTAGCTCTGCTACACCAGTGCAGGTAAATTAATGTTTAGGGATTTAACATGATGACAAAAGTCCTACCAATGATTTGACCTTACCTTTCATGAGTATTACAGTTTCAGCAAATAAAGGTTATTCGTAGTATAATTGTAAGTTATTCCATTTTCGAATATATTTTCTGCAAAAATTCCTCATGATTTTTAAGCTCTTTGGTGGCTAGTTATCAGAGCTGTGCCTAGTAACATGCCATGCACCCATGTGTCTGTTGAAGTGCCGTAATGTTGTCCCGCACCTGAATAATTAAGCACAATTTATAGCAGCCTGTCTATGTCACAGACTGCTACCGTGCTTTATAACTGCATCTGTTAGGAGAATCAGGAATGGTGTATGCAATCTGCCTGTTTTACAGCAACATGGAACATGAAATACACCCTTTTCCCTGACTAAAGAATGTTTTTTTTTTTGTTTTTTTTAATAAAGGGTCAATGTCACTTTAAAAACCGTTTGACATGTTATAGACATGTCAGAAGCTGGTGGTCTGGGTGCTGATCACTAGTATGAATTTTTTGACTATGACAGTACAAACATAGTATAAAAAAAATGAGTAAATATAACATATATATATATATATGACCGTGGCTAGAATAATGAACACATCAGGCCCCATGCACACGACCGTAGACTTTGTTCGTAATTACGGACCCATTAATTTCTATGACCGACAGACACCTACCCATATATTTACGGGAAGGTGTCCGTGCTGTAGAAACCTTCCATAAAAAATAGGACTTGTCCTATTTTTTTATTTTACGTACCGTGCCCCCATACTTTATAATGGGAGCACCGCCCGCTAATGCGGGTGACTGTCCGTGGCCGGCCGTGCCCATACGGACCGTGATTATGGGCACTGTCGTGTGGATGTGTTTAATGAAAAATAATTTCTATTTCTGATATCTAGAAAGAAAAATAGACAAACTCATGAATATTGGGTATATAGTAAAAATATCGGTCAAAAGAATTACAGAGCTGTTTCCCATGCACGCTTAGAATTTTCCAAGCAGTTGTGCAGAAATTAGATTCTCAAATATTTATTTTCCACCCAAAAATCAAATTATATAGATTTATAAAACATGATCAAATTATTAAAATGATAGAACTTAGTCACCAGCAATACAATATGACGAATATTTCCCAGGCTTATTATCCAAAACCTAGCAATGAAGTTATTGTAGTTGGAGCTACTGTATATTAATTGGTACATTTTCATGTTGGTGGAATCCTCTATTGTCTTGATGCAGTCTCAGCAATAAGCTATGTATCAAGTCTGAAACAAGTAAGCAGATCCTTGATGAAGACGTCTGTTGTTTGGATTGTTTCCTAATAAATTTTCCCTTTTATTTGGAAGAGTGCAGTGTCCCCTAAATAAACTCATAGCAGACCATATTAAAATTCTGGGTTTGCGGGGGCCCGCACATTCCAAACAGCCCTGAACCCATGATAATCTTAATCCACCCCTCTATTGGGTCCATAGTATCTGTGCATGGCTGGAAGCCCTACATGCTTCGTGGGTCAAGATGGTTGAGCTGGTCTCCATCTGTTCGTATTTACAGATGCCAAGGACCAATGTGACATCTGGGTAAACATACTTTACACTTTTCAAACCAAAGGTGGGTTATACATCTCATACAAACATAAATACGGAACTAGCCCTAATTAATTATAAATGCACAAGAAAAAAATCACAAAAAAGCATTTAATAGGAGGGAAATGAGTTGTTCATGGGATTTACAATCTAATTCCAAGCGAAAACTGAAAATCCAGCTTTTGGTTAAAGTTATGGGGGTCTACTTTCTGGTGATCTCCACTCTCCTCTACTAGGTAACAGACGTAGGTAAAGAGAAAAAGAGAGTAAAAAAAAAACATGCAAGAGAGAAATCAACAGAAAGACATAATTAAAAAAAATGTGTAGACAAATAAAAGGAACAAGTGCAAAAAGAAAGTTCTACAAAGAAAAAGACATTGAAAACATAAAACATGGGAGAGAAACTCACTGCCATAAGTGAGGGAAATCATTGCAGATGGGTCTTATGTAACATCAAGCTAACTGATCTATAAAGTCTACAGTATATGATATTAGACATCGGCGAGAGAAGTCCTTAACAAAGAGAGAATCATCTTCTAGGTCCTCTAGATAGATTTGGTTTACATGGATAGCTGTCAGATTCTGGGGGCTGAATGTCTTTGAAATGAAGTTGATAAGTGGTATCAAGTCCATGTCCTTACTGTAGTCTTGTGGTTTTTACATTGACTCCAAATATAAGCTTTTTTTTTTTTTTAATTTCAGTCTGTACAGACTTAGCCCTGATGACAACTGCGAGGTGGCCAAAATTGTACCATTTAGGATAGTCGTAAACAAATCTCAAGTTGGAAACCAAGGGTAGGGTACATGAACCGTTATATAGAAAGATCACCCTGGCTGTAGTTTTCATGAGGGATTTAAGGGGAATGGCATATGTACCATAGAAGCAGACCATGGAGAAAAGATTGGCTCATACCAGGTTGACCTTATTTTATTATCCTTATTTTAATGGGTGGTAAAGAACTCGTGCAAAGATCCCCTGTCCATAGATCCTACAAACAAAGTTTTGGGGAATGTAACCATGAGATCATGAAAAGGAGATGATCCCAACCGCTGTTATGTCATGTGACTGTCCTGTAACTGCCCGATTCCTAAAGTGTCTGCTGTGTGGACTGGAACTCACTTTCACTATGAATTCCTATGAGACATTGAGCGTCTCATAGGGATGCATGGTGAAAATGACTTCCGAGCAGTCACAAGTACATAACATAACGGCGGCGTGGTGGTATCCTTGTCTTTCCAGAAAGAGGACAACTCAAAGGCCTTATATTTGATTAATTTTTGTTTTCCATATAAGATTATGCTTTTTTACATAGCAATAAAGTTTGATTTCAATAATTATTTCTGTAAATATATTTAAGGGGGTTTTACAGGTGTACATTTTTTTTTCTGGGTTATCGGATAAAATAACAAGTAAACCCATATTTACCTCTTAAATACCCCGCCGCTACAGCAGGGCCAGTCCTGTAGTCCCCCTCTGGTCCTGTGGTCCCCGCTGGTCTCTGTTCACTTTCACTCAGTGATGACGCCCTGTACTGACATGTAACCGCTGCAGACAATTATTGACAGCAGCTGTCATGTACCGTACTTACTGATATTAAAACTGCCAGCAGTGATTGGCTACACCAGTCACATATGAGCAGGGCATGGGTAATCCCTGAAGTAAAGCATACACTGACTACGGGAACTGTGGGATCGCCAGCGTTGAAGTGGCGGGGTATTTAATAGGTGAGTATGGGATTATTTGTTATATTATTAAATAGTAGGCCCGGAAAATCCCTTAAACTCTGTAACACCTATAGTTCTTTCCATATTTTCAAATTTTGTCATCTTCCTAATGTTTCTAGATGATCCAAAGGAGTAAATATTAGTATTTCGTATCACTACTAGGAATACAGAGGACTTTTCTTAAAGCAATATCAGTCCCAGATTGAAGAAATTCAACCAGGTCAGATACAAAGGGTTTTCTTTTATAACTTTTATCTAGAAAATAAACATTACACTGATATGGTATTAACCTGTCAAAATATAAAATAAATAGATGCCTGTTGTATGAACGCAGTAATCCCACTGTGAAAAAATATATATGTATATAAAGTAATAATAAATTCTGGAAATCTGGTTTATCTCAAAGCATAGATAGCATTAATTATGGTAATAAATATTGCTGAGGAGACAATAAATGCTACTTATTCCTTGCAATTTTTCACCATTTAAATTTATAACTTCTGCATCATGTCTTTTTTTTTTTATAGTTTTATGATTTGTGTTGAAGTGTTTGCTCAGTGCTTGAGATACTGCTCAATGATAAACTGTAATTGTATTTTTAATGTGCTATTTAGTTCATGCTCACACTTGTTTTTTGGGCAGGGCTCAGATCAAGGTTGGTTTAGACCCAAAGGCGAAAAATTTGGTGGTGGTTCCCTTCCCAGCAACAGTGTCATAGAATGACTTTTCCGTAAATATATCAAAGGTTTTTTTTTTTCCCTTAAAAATAATAGTGTTATATAATTCATACATGTTAGATGATTGTTGGCAGAGCCATAATGTGTAAAGGAAAAGCCCAATTGTCCTCCAATATCTGCTATTCGTGGAAACAAAGATCCACTATGCTGCTATTTAAAGAGGCTCTGTCACCAGATTTTCAAACCCCTATCTCCTATTGCAGCAGATCGGCGCTGCAATGTAGATAACAGTAACGTTTTTTTTGTTTTTTTTTAAAAACGAGCATTTTTGGCCAAGTTATGACCATTTTTATATTTATGCAAATGAGCCTTTCTTATGTACAACTGGGCGTGTTTAAGGTTATGTCCAACTGGGCGTATATTGTGTGTGTACATCTGGGCGTTTTTACTTGTTTTACTAGCTGGGCGTTGTGAATAGAAGTGTATGATGCTGACGAATCAGCATCATCCACTTCTCTTCGTTACCACCCAGCTTCTGGCAGTTCACAGACACACAGTGTGTCCTCGCTCATCCGACGCGATGAAGTTCCTGTCGGAGGAAGTGAGTGACGTCACAGCGTGATCTCGCGAGGACACGCTGTGTGTCTGTGCACTGCCAGAAGCTGGGTGGTAACGAAGAAAAGTGGATGATGCTGATTCGTCAGCATCATACACTTCTATTCACAACGCCCAGCTAGTAAAACAAGTAAAAACGCCCAGATGTAACACACAATACACGCCCACTTGGACATAACTTTAAACACGCCCAGTTGTACTTTTGCAAGCCTCATTTACATAAATATAAAAATGGTCATAAAAAAAAAAAAACGTTACTGTTATCTACATTGCAGCGCCGATCTGCTGCAATACAAGATAGGGGTTTGAAAATCTGGTGACAGAGCCTCTTTAACATGCCTGATTCTTTGTTGCCCTGGAGGAGCCCTGAAAAGCCTTCTAGTTATGCAGAAAAATATGGTATCAGAGCTCCAAACAAAGAGATACACGTTCTGATTCGTATGTATTGCAGCTGGATATGTCTATAAAGGGATAAAGCGAACTGGGAGGTAGAGGTCCCTAAGTGGTGGAGGCCCCTGGGAAATTGCCTCTCCCCTATAATCCAGTCCTGCTTTTGGGTCCAGAAAACAGAACTAGATCCCAAATAGAGACCTATTATTCATGGAGCTTTGACCTATTACACACAAAAAAAGAAAATAGTAGTGTGGATGTGTCTTTATCCTGTATATGCATACATCTATGCTCTTCAACATTAGAAAAAGACACATAGGTAAAGAATTGCAAACCCTTCCCATGACTACCCCATAGTCCAGTTACTATTAACACTTACATATGGCACCAGTAGATTACATTTAATCTTTCATACCACTGGCATACATAGAAGGGACAGCTATCAATAGCAATGATCAAAATGGGCCCTTCCTTATGGCGTCAGGTTTTTCCACCCAGAATGGATGGGCCTGGTGTTTGTTTCCCGTTCCACTACCTTACCCTAACCCTTGGCGTAATTTCCCACCCCTTGTTTGCTAACAATATAGTCCTTCTGGAGAATGGAGTCCTGCACAGGCTCTAACCACCCAATTGCAAAACAGATGGGACAAACCAGGGCAGGTACCCCTCTTTCAAAGGGCCACATAGCAGCCCCATGGTCTGCCTCAATAGCAAGTACGCCCTTATTTTATTTGAAGAGTTGTACAATCTTGAACTTGTTAAAAATGGGAAATATTAGGTATACCCTATTATATCTATCTATCTATCTATCTAAGTTTACAGTGTAAAGATGGCCTCTTTATTAGCCCTTGTGCAACGTTTCGGCTCTAAATATGGAGATGCTTGAAAAAGGCTCCATATGTAGAGCCGAAACGTTGCACAAGGGCTAATAAAGAGGCCATCTTTACACTGTAAACTTGGAGTGCTGCCTATTCTTCAAAACCTATCTATCTATCTACCTACCTACCTATCTATCTATCTATATATCTCTCATATCTATCATCTATCTATCTATCTATCTATCTATCTATCTATCTATCTATCTATCTATCTATCTATCTATCTATCTATCTATCTATCTATCTATCTATCATCTTTTTACTTTAGTATTTGTGTAACTGCAGAATACCATGATGATCAATACTCCCACCGTGTTTAACATGCTTGGAGTGATGTACTGATTGATGGGAGAAAGAAGTTAGGGAGAACAGTTTTTACTGATGGATTCACCTAAAGGATCATATGAAACATGAGACTCGGGGTCAATATCATTTGGTTTGTTTTGGTCTCATTCATACTGCAAGCTGTAACAGAAAAGCCAACAGCGCAGTTCAATCTTCTTAAAGAGCCCCTGGTGACAAAAACTGATTTTAAAGCAGCCAGTTATTTTAAAACAAAGTATACTGTATGAAGAATTTAAAAATAATTGAATACATTGGAAAATATCAACAGATTTTTTTGCCCAAAAATGATCTTGCAATAAGGAGGAATATTGCTGGTGTCGCTGTATAGGAATGAAGGATAAAATTAGTGCAGTTATTATATCATTTTAAGAATTATCAGAACTTTTTGAACATTTACCAGATTGTTTATGATTTAGAAGAACATGACATGAAATGTAGTGTTTATATTGCTACTATGCTGGACTTTTATTGGTATATGATACATGTTATTGCTCTAGTTTGCATGACCATATACTTTGCAGCAAAGTGGAAGATTACTTATCCCATTGTGTTTGGGCTTTTTCATAATATTTCTTCCTTCCATAGAAAATGCTACTTCAGTATATCTCAAATATTGTACAACACCTATTACAACACTGTAGCTACAGTATTTACATTTTTCAATACAAATATGATAGAGAACAATTGTTGAAAATCAAATTTACTTATAACACCAATAAAATAATAATTTCTTGCAGATATTAGGTATACCATTGTATCACCATGCATACCAACAAAATAGCCACCATACCCCCTTATACCTACTTACATCACCACCATGTTGGTTTACCTCAATATTTGTATTTGAGGTGCTGGATATTACATATTTGTCTATCACTGTGAATTCTTCTGAAAGCCGGCAAGACATCTGTGCACTCCAAGATTTGAGGACATTGAACATAAACAAAAGAGATACGATGAGTTATATTATATTTTTATAGTATGAACACAAATGTCGATCTGGTTGATCTTGTAGCCTTCAGATTCTGGTGTTTTATTTATTATGTATTAACAGGGGTGTTCTGCTTTAGACTATTAATTTTTAAGTGTCTTAGGTAGGTTTCACATGACCGTAATACAGTACTTTTCAGGGACCATAATAGAGACGCATCATCTGGACCAGCTATGGTTTTACCCAGCAAGTTCTAGATCACTTTATGGTTCTATGGTCGTCTAAGTTCAGTTCAGTAGAACCACGACAAGGTCCAGGTGCTGTGAATGCTAAAATACAGCCGTATTATGGCCAGGCATTTAGAGGTAAAGAGGGGGTTCATTTTATCTTCATAGCCTTCTATTAGCCGAAGCCACCGGAAAGAACATTTTTAACTCTGGAGGACTTCTGGCATTCTTGCTATCCATGGATACACATTGATTTCAATGACCCATGAGTAATGATTTTACCAAAGAGTTTCCCTGGTGACAGCTGATAATCGGGGGTCTTTCTGGGATCTCCTGAAATCAGCTATTCATCATGGTGCCTGCAATATGAAAGGGGTAGTCCAAAGCAGACAACCTCTCAAATTGTTGTAAGTTTATGTAATAAAAATTCTGCCTCAGTTATATAGCTATTTCAATAAAATAAAAAAAATTGTCAACAAAACAGATTCAGATTAATAGTTATTAAATTATATCACACTACTAGAGAATGGAGCATGTACAAATTATTCCTCATGATGAATGTGGGCATTGCTAGTATATGTTAAAAGGGATCATTTCTTCAAGACTCCTCAGATCTTGATATTTTTGCAGGCCTGGCAGAAGCTGACTCTGTAGTAAGTCTCACATTACACGTGGATTAGATTTGTAGAAATCCTGTAACTCAATAGGTACCTGCCTATTCTCTCCTGGCGTCAGCCTGCCTGCACTGCTTTGCTCTGTAGACATACCTGGCATTCCAACCATGCCTCCTCACTTGCTAAGTGGCCTGGAGCCGGCCTACCAAAACATTAGGTTATTGTTTTGAACAAGAACTCCCCTTGACAGATGAGCAAAGTGTGAAGTTGGTCTTGCAATGGGTTATTACCTCCAGAAGAAGCATACATGACACTCTTTATCTTTCTTTATGCTACAGTAACGTTGGAAAGAGGATACTGTCATGTCCCTTGTTGGTGGAAACATGGTCCAGAAGTGAAGCAAGCCTGATATCTCCTACTGCCCACAACTCGTGTTTACATTCAATGAGGTGGAAAATAACAAGAGCAATGTCAAATGCCTTGTGACTGAACATGCTCAGTCAGTTTCCTAATACCATTGTTTATCAGCTTTGTTGATCCTGCACTGCAGGTGCTAAGAAATTGTCATTTTTCGGGTTTTTTCACCAGTACCTGCTCATTGTCAAGTATGTCTTTTTTTCTAAACTAAATAACTCCAATTTTGATCATTTATCTGAGTTATGCTGTCCAATTATTCCATTTATTACTTTGCTTTCTTGCCTCTGAACCTACTACAGCTCTACTATATCTTTCTTTGTACACTTGTGCCCAAAACTGCACTCGTGATGAGCATCTATTCCCATTTTGTAGCATTGCTTGATATTATTTGTCTTGGCAGCAGCTGCCTGGCACTGGTTGCTACAGTTCAGTTTGCCGTCTGGTAATATCCTGCACGTTTTTTGCAAATTACGGTGTGTCTTTTATTAAACTCTAAATACATATTTTAATCCTTTAAATTGATCCTAAACCACACACATCATGCCCAACAGTGTCTGCCTAGCCCTCATGTATGAATGTACTGGTTTTTCAATTTCATAGACAGAGTCCAGTTTTCCTGAAAGTAACAGTTGCTTTACATATAATGTCACGTCTAAGTAGCTTTACTTTCCTCAACAAGTTAGAGGTAACGGCTTCTCCACAGTGGCAACATGGTGAAAGTGGAAGTCCCACCAATGCTTAATACACCACGTGGACGTGTGTCAGAATAGCTGTCCAGTACTCCAACTGGACAGCCGATGTAAATCTAATTTATTAGTCATATTTGCTATCTGTGTCCTCCCTGTTCATTTTCTGCCAAAGGCTGTATCTTTGAAGGCTATGATCCCTGGCTTGGTTTGATTTGTGTTTTTTTTTTTTTTACAAAAAGTATAGAGAGGGAGCCCTGCCTGCATATATGGCCAATAAATGATTGTAAAGGATCTGCCAGACACAGCTTCTGTGTCGACACCCGTGATTAATCAGCCTGCATCTGCTCCTAGGTCTGATAGAGTGACTCCATCTGCTACCACTCAGGCTGGTAGGCTGAGGAGTGGGAGAACCTATCACAGCCTGGCCAGATGGAGCTAGCTCCCGCCCTCTGTCTATTTATACCTTCATTTCCTGCTCTTCCTTGCCTGTGATTCTGTCTGGGTTCCTGGCTCTGCTGTTCCTGCTTGTACTACTGACCTCTGCTTCAAATTTACCCTGGCTTTACTGACTACTCTCCTGCTCTGCGTTTGGTACCTCGTACACTCCTAGTTTGACTCGGCTCGTTCGCTACTCTTGTTGCTCGCTGTGTTGCCGTGAGAAACTGCCCCATTTCCCGTAGCTTCTGTGTACCCATGTCTGTTTGTCTCTCGTGCACGTATTGAGCGTAGGGACCGTCGCCCAGTTGTACGCCGTCGCCTAGGATGGGTCGTGCAAGTAGGCAGGGACTGAGTGGCGGGTAGATTAGGGCTCATCTGTCTGTCTCCTTTCCCCATCATTACATGATCCTTTAGAATGGAAAAAAGAAAATATTTCTGCCCCCTACTTTCCATGTGAAAGATCCCTGGATTAGCAAGCATCTTACATAAATGTAATGTTTTTACATTGATTCCTTTTTCAGTTGGTTTAATATTAATTTGGGGTTTTCCCATCTTGGGCATTTATGGGATATCTGTTCTAGAGATAGATGTGGGTTCCACCGCACCCATCTCTAGAATAGAGCCCCCTGACCGCTGTCCTAGCTTATCCAGCTCCCACCACTCCCCGGCCAGCCTGACAAGGTGATTGGGAGGTACAGAAACAGCCGAGTTCGGTGAGCTACACTGTTTCCGCAAATCCCACAGAAGAAATTGTGAGTTACAGAAACAGCGTAGCACGGCGACCTATACTGTTTCCGGAACGCGGGAGCTACAGAAACAACGTTGCTTAGCGAGCTTGACTCTTTCTGTACTCCCAAGCTCCTCATTAGTCAGTGCCCCGGGGAGCAGCAGGAGCCGGTCAATGTAGGGAGGTGGTTAGGGCCCCCCTTTCTAGACATAGGTGCGGGTCCATAGGAAATATTGCCCAAGATGGTAAAACCCATTTAACGAGTAATTAATTTCTTGTCAAATTTTTATCCATGCAATTATAGGAAATTGTAACTTTTTCAAGCAGTAACACACCCATACCGGTAAGAACACCTCTGTAAAATGGCATGTGTTGGACCATGGCACAATTTTTTTTTCAGAGGCTTTCATGGAATCGATAAGTAAAAATGCTCTGTGTGCCTATATAGTGCTATAGACACCATATTTGGGATCTGTGTGACAAGAATTCTGTGCGCGTGATGTGTGAAAAGACTTGTCAGAATTGATTCAGGGTATTTCCTCTGGGGCGCGCAGGGTGTTTAGTTTGAAAATAGGTTGGGCAATACCTTTAAAGGGGTTCTCCGGGATTTTAAAATTGATGGCCTATCTTTAGCATAGACCATCATTATTAGATAAGTGATGGTCCAACTTTCTGCAACCTCCACCGATTAACTGTTTGAAGGTGCTGCAACGCCCCTTCATTGTCTACATGGATTTAATTTCTGTTTGTACTTGCACACACCATTACATTCATAGCAGCTGTGCAAGATATTGCCATTCACTTAAAAGGGACAATGCTGCAATACCTTGCACAGCCGCTACAAATAAATAAAGGGTTCTATGTAGAAATGGGTTTGCTAACCTTTCAGTGTTTCAATGTCACTGTTAACAGTAATTTTTGATAATGGATACATCTAAATATGCTCAGTGAAAGTGATTTTGTTCTAGATCTCATCATTTTAGATAAACCAGTGATATGTGTTTTCAACAATCTATACTAACATTGCGGTTCACATATAAATACTAAAAGTAGCACTCAATTACTGATGAGCACTAAAAGTGCCTTGAAACTCCATAACCATGTGCTTAACTCTGAACTGTAGAGTTAGACACTAAGACAATAACTTGGCCTGTCATTGTTTAATGTCACTGCATAAGATACGTACTAGAAGAATTTAAAGATTAACCTTGTACGTATTTATCCTGCATTATAGCAACACCACAGAAGAGAATACCTTTGTTTTATAGATTGCAACACATTAGTGATGGTGTCTGATTTCAAGGAAAACTATTCTACATGTGTAATGATGGGGGTAAGGAAACAGACAAGTGAGCCCTAATCTACCCGCCACTCAGTCCCTGCCTACTTGCAACGACCCGCCCTAGGCGACGGGGTACAACTGGGCGACGGTCCCTACGCTCAATAAGTGCACGACAGACAAACAGACAAGGGTACACAGAGGCAAGGGAAAAGGGGCATTTGCCCACGGCAACACCGTGAGCAACAAGAGTGGTGAACGAGCCGAGTCAAACCAGGAGTGTACGAAGTACCAAACGCAGAGCATGAGAGTAGTGAACAAGCAGAGTCAAACCAGGTGTGTACGAGGTACCAAACGCAGAGCAGGAGAGTAGTCAGTAAGCCAGGGTCAATATGAAGCAGGGTCAAATAGATCAAGAAGCTGCAGCAGGGCCAGGAAACAAAACGAGAAGAATCACAAGCAAGGAGGAACAGGAAAGGCAGGTATAAATAGACAGAGGGCGGGAGCTAGCTCCGTCTGGCCAGGCTGTGATAGGCTCTCCCACTCCTAAGCCTGCCATCCTGAGTGGTGGAAGATGGAGTCAGTCTCACAGACATAGAAGCAGGTGCAGACTGATTACCTATGGGCGTAGATACAGAAGATGTGCTTGGCAGATCCTTAACAGTACCCCCCTTTTATGAGGGGCCACCGGACCCTTTCTAGATGGACCTGGTTTATTGGGGAAACGAAGGTGGAACCTCCTGACCAATACCCCAGCGTGAACATCCCGGGCGGGTACCCAAGTCCTCTCCTCAGGCCCGTATCCTCTCCAATGGACCAGATACTGGAGGGAGCCTTGGACCATCTTGCTGTCCACAATCTTGGCCACCTCGAATTCTACCCCCTCTTGGGTGAGAATGGGGACAGGAGGTTTCCTCGAGGGAGCCAAGGACGGGGAGCAGCGTTTAAGGAGGGAGGCATGAAACACGTCGTGTACTCGAAAAGATGGCGGCAACTCCAGTCGGAAGGAGACAGGATTGAGGACTTCAATGACCTTGTACGGCCCTATAAACCGGGGAGCAAACTTCTTGGACGGGACTTTAAGGCGCAAGTTCTTTGACGATAGCCACACCAGATCCCTGACCATAAACAAGGGGTTAGCAGAACGTCTTCTATCTGCCTGAGTTTTTTGTATGCTCTGGGACGCCTCTAGGTTCTTCTGAACCTGGGCCCAGACTGTGCACAGTTCCTGATGAACGACCTCTACCTCGGGATTGTTGGAACTACCAGGTGAAACGGAGGAGAACCGTGGATTAAACCCAAAATTACAGAAAAAGGGGGAGACCCATGACGAGTTACTGACCCGGTTATTAAGGGAAAATTCGGCGAGGGGAATGAATGAGACCCAATCATATTGACAGTCAGAGATAAAACACCTTAAATATTGTTCTAGAGACTGATTAGTCCTCTCAGTTTGGCCATTAGTTTCAGGCAGAGGAGAAGGACAGATCAATCTCCAACTTTTTACAGAAGGCTCTCCAAAACAAAGAAACAAATTGTACCCATCTGTAAAAAACAATATTGACAGGGTCCCCATGGAGACGCATGATGTGTTTGACAAACAAGGTAGCTAACGTCTTAGCATTAGTAGTTTTTTGAGGGGCACAAAGTGGCACATCTTACTGAAGCGGTCTACTACAATCCACACCACCGACTTGCCTTGAGATGGAGGCAAATCGGTGATAAAATCCATGGAGATATGGGTCCAAGGTCTCTGGGGAATGGGCAAAGAATGTAGTAAGCCCGCTGGTCGGGACCTGGGAGTCTTGGACCTAGCACAAACCTCACAAGCGGTGACGTAGGCCTTAACGTCTTTAGGCAACCCAGGCCACCAATAGTTTCTGGCAATGAGGTGCTTGGTACCCAGGATGCCTGGATGACCAGATAGTGCGGAGTCATGATTTTCCCTAAGTACCCTTAGCCGGAATTGCAGGGGAACAAACAGCTTGTTCTCAGGAAGGTTCCCGGGAGCTGAACCTTGATCAGCAGCAATTTCAGAAACGAAATCAGAATCAATAGAGGAAATGATTATACCTGGAGGCAAAATACAAGCAGGATCTTCCTCCGAAGGAGGGCTAGCCATGAAGCTACGCGACAGTGCATCAGCCTTAATATTTTTAGACCCAGCCCTATAGGTAACCAAAAAGTTGAATCTGGTAAAAAATAACGCCCATCGAGCTTGTCTCGGGTTTAGCCTCCGGGCAGATTCTAGGAAAACCAGATTCTTGTGGTCGGTAAGGACCGTTACCTGGTGCCTAGCCCCCTCCAGGAAGTGGCGCCACTCTTCAAATGCCCATTTAATGGCTAAGAGTTCGTGGTTGCCAATATCATAGTTACTCTCAGTGGGCGAAAACTTCCTGGAGAAGTAGGCACAGGGACGGAGATGGGTGAGGGACTTGGTACCCTGGGACAAGACAGCCCCCACTCCCACCTCGGAAGCATCAACCTCCACGATAAATGGCTCCATTTGGTTGGGCTGAACCAACACCGGGGCCGAGATAAAGCACTTCTTAAGGACCTCAAAAGCCTGGACAGCCTCAGGAGGCCAGCGGAGGAGATCAGCACCCTTGCGAGTGAGATCCGTAAGAGGCTTAGCGATGACCGAGAAGTTAGCAATAAATCTCCTGTAATAATTAGCAAACCCCAAGAAGCACTGTAACGCCTTCAGGGAGGCAGGTTGGACCCCTTCCGCCACAGCCTGGACCTTGGCGGAGTCCATGCGGAATTCATGAGTGAGGATTTGACCCAAAAATGGTATCTACTGCACCCCAAACACACATTTTTCGTTCTTCGCATACAGTTTGCTTTCCCGAAGGACCTGGAGGACCTTCCTGACATGCTCAATGTGGGAGGACCAGTCCTTGGAAAACACAAGTATGTCATCAAGGTACACTACAAGAAATACCCCCAGGTAATATCTTAAAATCTCATTTATGAAATTCTGGAAGACCGCGGGAGCATTACACAACCCAAAGGGCATGACGAGGTATTCGAAATGACTTTCGGGCGTGTTAAACGCAGTCTTCCACTCATCCCCCTCTTTGATGCGGATAAGGTTATACGCCCCCTGTAGATCAAACTTAGAGAACCATTGGGCCCCCTGAACCTGATTAAAGAGATCAGGAATCAAAGGAAGGGGATACTGGTTCCTTACAGTGACCTTATTCAAGTTACGGTAGTCAATGCATGGCCTAAGACCACCATCGTTCTTCCCTACGAAGAAGAAGCCTGCACCTACCGGAGAAGTAGAGGGGCGAATGTAACCCTTGGCCAGGCATTCCTGGATATACTCTCTCATGGCTTCACGTTCGGGACAAGAGAGATTAAATATCCTACCCTTAGGTAGCTTAGCTCCTTGTACCAAATCGATAGCGCAATCGTATTCTCTATGAGGAGGTAACACTTCGGAGGCCTCCTTAGAGAAAACATCAGCGAAGTCCTGAACAAACTCAGGTAGCGTGTTCACCTCCTCAGGGGGAGAAATAGAATTAACAGAAAAACATGACGTCAAGCATTCATTACCCCATTTGGTAAGATCCCCAGTATTCCAGTCAAACCTGGGATTATGCAACTGCAACCAGGGAAGGCCTAAAACCAAATCGGACGATAATCCCTGTATCAACAGTACAGAGCACTGCTCCAAATGCATGGAGCCAACAAGGAGTTGAAAAACAGGGGTATGCTGTGTAAAATAACCATTAGCAAGAGGAGTGGAGTCGATACCCACTACCGGGACAGGTTTAGGCAAATCAATCAAAGGCATAGCTAGAGACATAGCAAATTCCACAGACATGATATTAGCAGACGACCCTGAATCCACGAAGGCACTGCCGGTAGCAGACCTACCGCCAAAAGAGACCTGAAAGGGAAGCAAGATTTTATTATGTTTCATATTTACGGGAAATACCTGTGCGCCCAAGTGACCTCCCCGATGATCACTTAGGCGCGGAAGTTTTCCGGCTGCTTATTCTTATGCCTAGGACAGGTGTTCACTTGATGCTTGTCATCCCCACAATAGAAGCAGAGACCATTCTTCCTGCGGAACTCTCTACGTTGTTGGGGGGACACGGAGGCCCCGAGTTGCATAGGTACCTCCGAGTCTTCCGTGGAAGAACGAAGCAACGGAACCTCGGGCTGCATCATGGGGGAGACAGAGGAGAAAACACAAAAACGTTCACGTTGTCGTTCCCTGAGACGTCGATCGAGTCGTACAGCTAAAGCCATAACCTGGTCTAGGGAGTCAGAAGAGGGATAGCTAACTAGCAGGTCTTTCAGGGCGTTCGACAGACCCAACCTAAACTGGCACCTTAAGGCAGGGTCATTCCACCGAGAAGCTACACACCACTTCCTAAAGTCAGAGCAATACTCCTCCACAGGTCTCTTACCCTGACGTAAGGTCACCAGTTGACTCTCGGCAAAGGCAGTCCTGTCAGTCTCGTCATAAATGAGTCCGAGAGCAGAAAAGAAAAGATCAATGGAGGAAAGTTCAGGGGCGTCAGGAGCCAAGGAGA
Source organism: Rhinoderma darwinii (assembly GCF_050947455.1). Taxonomy (NCBI): domain Eukaryota; kingdom Metazoa; phylum Chordata; class Amphibia; order Anura; family Rhinodermatidae; genus Rhinoderma; species Rhinoderma darwinii. The sequence goes on along the minus strand of NC_134687.1, from coordinate 583,913,981 downwards.
AGGCCCATTCTTGGGGCCCTTCCTGGAGCCGGGACATAATTATACCCACCCGCTGACTCTCAGAACCTGAGGAGTGGGGCTTTAAGCGAAAATAGAGCTTACAACTCTCCCGAAAGGAGAGAAAAGTCTTCCGGTCCCCTGAGAACCGGTCAGGCAACTTGAGGTGGGGTTCAAGAGGTGAGGTGAGGGGCACTACCATGGTAGCATCAGGCTGGTTGACCCTCTAAGCCAGGGCCTGGACCTGTAAGGAGAGACCCTGCATTTGCTGAGCCAGGGTCTCAAGGGGGTCCATAGTGGTGTGAGGGACCAGGGTAGACTAGGTATAAGGGCTTGTGATTATGTAATGATGGGGGTAAGGAAACAGACAAGTGAGCCCTAATCTACCCGCCACTCAGTCCCTGCCTACTTGCAACGACCCGCCCTAGGCGACGGGGTACAACTGGGCGATGGTCCCTACGCTCAATAAGTGCACGACAGACAAACAGACAAGGGTACACAGAAGCAAGGGAAAAGGGGCAGTTGCCCACGGCAACACCGTGAGCAACAAGAGTGGTGAACGAGCCGAGTCAAACCAGGAGTGTACGAAGTACCAAACGCAGAGCAGGAGAGTAGTGAACAAGCCGAGTCAAACCAGGTGTGTACGAGGTACCAAACGCAGAGCAGGATAGTAGTCAGTAAGCCAGGGTCAATATGAAGGAGGGTCAAATAGATCAAGAAGCTGCAGCAGGGCCAGGAAACAAAACGAGAAGAATCACAAGCAAGGAGGAACAGGAAAGGCAGGTATAAATAGACAGAGGGCGGGAGCTAGCTCCGTATGGCCAGGCTGTGATAGGCTCTCCCACTCCTAAGCCTGCCATCCTGAGTGGTGGAAGATGGAGTCAGTCTCACAGACATAGAAGCAGGTGCAGACTGATTACCTATGGGCGTAGATACAGAAGCTGTGCCTGGCAGATCCTTAACACATGTCACTGGGAAGTTATATATATTAGGTTGTCTCTTCCGTACCCTGTACAGAAAAATTGCCCTAGGAAATATTTCAATTTCGTTCTTTGCCAAAACTTTTTTTTATATGTTTTTTATTGATTGAGCGGTGTTAGGGCTTATTTTGTTGTGGGATGAAATTATTTTATTTTTTACATTGTGCTTGCGGAAAAATGGGAAAAGGTTGTTTTTTTTTACACTCCTAAAAATGTATGTAACATTTATTTATTTTTTTGACACATTTTATTTGTTCCCCTAGGGGACTTGAACCAGCGGCCACTTGGTTACATGTGGAGTTACTGAAACAGCGTAACTATGCCGTTTCCCTAACTCCCATAGTAGTGAATGACAGTTACGGAAACAACGTAGCATGCGAGCTACGCTGTTTCCATAACTACTGTTCAGTTCTATGGGACTTACGGAGCCAGCGTAATCAAGTGGCCGGGAGAGCACAGAAAGCTAGAACGGAGTTTAGGGGGCCCTGTTCTAGAGATAGGTGCGGGTCCCAGAGGTGGGACCTGCATCTATCTGACATTTATGACATATCCTGTAGATATGTCATAATTATGCTTCATCAAAAAACCCCTATAAATGCTGCGGTCGCTATTGACCGCAGCATTTAACTAGTTAAAGGGGTTTGCCATAAAACACATGTATCCCCTATCCACAGAATAGGGGCTACATGTAAGATCGCTGGGACCGCCAGCAATAAGGAGAACAGGGGAGCGAAAGTCACCCAGAGCGCTACATGAGAAGCCTGGACTTCCGGATCCTGTTCCGCAGCTCCATAGACATCAATGGACAGCCGCTCGTGCTCGCGCAGAAGAATCCCATTGATTTCTATGGAGCTGCCAGACACAGAACGCGGAAGTCACAGCTTCTCACGCAGCGCTCTTGGTGACTTTCGGTCACCGTTCTCCTTATCGATCACACTTGTATCTCCTACCCTGTGGATAGAGGATACATGTGTTTTATGGCACAAGCCCTTTAAACTGCCAGGAACAGCAAAATTGCTGTTCCTGGCCGTTATAGCAGCGTGTCAGAAGCTGACACCTGCAGTGTATGGAGCAGGCTCAGTGCGTGAGCCCGCTCCATACATCATCCCCCTCCAGCTCCATGATGTGCCGGCACGTCATGTGTCGGGAAGGGGTTAAGTAATGAAGCGGTCATGGCGCCCAGCGATGCCAGGTGCCTTGACTACGGACTATAAGACGCAGGGACTTTTTGGAAGTTTGTGGAAGACCCGACTAGAGGTGAAGCTCTGTTGGATCTGGTCATTTCTAATAATGCAGAGCTTGAAGGGAATGTCAATGTTCGTGAAAACCTCGGTAACAGTGATCATAATATAGTTATATTTTACCTATACTGTAAAAAACAAACGCAGGCTGGGAGGGCAAAAACATTTAATTTTAAGAAAGCCAATTTCTCCAGGATGAAGGCTGCAATTCAGGATAAAGACTGGGAAGAACTAATTTTAAATAATGGGACAAATGATAAATCGGAGATTTTCAAATCTACTTTGGGTAATTATAGTGCAAAATTTATTCCTACAGGTAACAAGTATAAACGACTAAAATTAAACCCCACATGGCTTACACCTTCTGTAAAAAGGGCAATATGTGACAAAAAAAGGGCATTTAAAAAATACAAATCTGAGAGTACAGCTGTAGCCTTTGTAAAATATAAAGAGCTTAATAAAATCTGTAAAAAGTTAATAAAATCAGCAAAAATACAAAATGAAAGGCAGGTGGCCAAGGATAGTAAAACAAATCCTAAAAAATTCTTCAAGCATATAAATGCAAAAAAGCCAAGGTCGGAACATGTAGGACCCTTAGCTAGTGGTAATGGGGAGTTGGTCACAGGGGATCAAGAGAAGGCAGAGTTACTAAATGGGTTCTTCCGCTCTGTATATACAACAGAAGAAAGAGCAGCTGATGTAGCCGCTGCCGGTGCTGTTAATATATCAGTTGTTATACTGAATTGGATGAATGTAGATATGGTGCAAGCTAAATTAAATAAAATAAACGTACACAAGGCCCTGGGACCAGATGGGTTACACCCTAGAGTTCTTAAGGAGCTTAGTTCAGTTATTTCTGTCCCCCATTTCATAATATTTAGAGAGTCTCTCATGACTGGTATAGTGCCAAGGGACTGGCGCAGGGCAAATGTGGTGCCTATTTTCAAAAAGGGCTCAAGGTCTTCGCTGGGTAATTATAGACCAGTAAGATTAACATCAATTGTGGGGAAAATGTTTGAGGGGCTATTGAGGGACTATATACAGAATTATGTGACAATAAATAGTATTATAAGTGACAGCCAGCACGGTTTTACTAAGGACAGAAGTTGTCAAACTAACCTAATCTGTTTTTATGAAGAGGTGAGCAGAAGCCTAGACAGAGGGGCCGCTGTAGATATAGTGTTTTTGGACTTTGCAAAGGCATTTGACACTGTCCCCCATAGACGTCTAATGGGTAAATTAAGGACTATAGGTTTAGAAAGTATAGTTTGTCATTGGATTGAGAATTGGCTCAAGGACCGTATCCAGAGAGTTGTGGTAAATGATTCCTACTCTGAATGGTCCCCGGTTATAAGTGGTGTACCCCAGGGTTCAGTGCTGGGTCCACTATTATTCAACTTATTTATTAAGGATATAGAGGATGGGACGAATAGCACTATTTCTATTTTTGCAGATGACACCAAGCTATGTAATATAGTTCAGACTATGGAAGATGTTAGTAAATTGCAAGCTGATTTAAACAAACTAAGTGTTTGGGCGTCTACTTGGCAAATTAAGTTTAATGTAGATAAATGTAAAGTTATGCACCTGGGTACGAAAAACCTGCATGCATCATATGTCCTAGGGGAGCTACATTGGGGGAGTCACTTGTTGAGAAGGATCTGGGTGTACTTGTAAAACATAATCTAAATAACAGCATGCAGTGTCAATCAGCTTCTTCAAAGGCCAGCAAAATATTGTCGTGTATCAAAAGAGGCATGGACTCGCGGGACAGGGATGTAATATTACCACTTTACAAAGCATTAGTGAGGCCTCATCTAGAATATGCAGTCCAGTTCATAGAAAGGATGCCCTGGAGTTGGAAAAAATACAAAGAAGAGCAACGAAGCTAATAAGGGGCATGGAGAATCTAAGTTATGAGGAAAGATTAAAAGAACTAAACCTATTTAGCCTTGAGAAAAGACGACTAAGGGGGGACATGATTAACTTATATAAATATATGAATGGCACATACAAAAAATATGGTGAAATCCTGTTCCATGTAAAACCCCCTCAAAAAACAAGGGGGCACTCCCTCCATCTGGAAAAAGAAAGGTTCAATCTGCAGAGGCGACAAGCCTTCTTTACTTTGAGAACGGTGAATTTATGGAATAGTCTACCGCAGGAGCCGTCACAGCAGGGACAGTAGATGGCTTTAAAAAAGGCTTAGATAATTTCCTAGAACAAAAAGATATTAGCTCCTATGTGTAGAAATTTTTCACTTCCCCTTTCCCATCTCTTGGTTGAACTTGATGGACATGTGTCTTTTTTCAACCGTACAAACTATGTAACTATGTAACTATATTCAGCACTGGACAAATGTTAAATGCAAGACAACTGGGAATTTAAAAAAAATCAGATCTCATGGTTACTAAAAATACCTCCAGCATGGAGACATAATACAGCCAAGAATTATAGATTAGGGAATATGAAGGGCTTCCTAATGAATTGGGAGACCACAGTTCTTATTTATATATAGGGCAACAAAAAAGTCAACACTGGGGCTTCAAAACGTAATGCACACTTTCCACAAATTTAGGGCTACTATTCACTTTTGAGGTTTGTGCAGAATTTTCTATATTTTCTACAGTTGATACAACCAAGGTGTGTAACTATAGAGGTGCAGAGGTTGAAGGCACATCTAGGCCCTGGATTTTAAGGGGGGCCAAAAGGTCCCTCTGTCCCATATGAGAAGACAAGTACTATAAATGGTGCACCTCTAGGAAAACCACTTCTCAATCTCTCTATCTCCATGCTACCATTTTTTTAATTAGTTATATTCCCTACTCAGGGCAGTCAATACCCACTGTGAAATAATCTACGCTGTACTCATACGCCTCTTCTTACCGCAAAGGACTATGGGTGTCTAATCTGGTTTTATTTTATTCTTTGTAATATCATTTACTCCGCTGCGATAGTGCTGAACTAATGTAGTCCTTGCTCCTTTAAACTGAATATATCTTAATCAAATATGTATTTTCCCCAAACTTTCAACCATATAAAGGGCTATCTGCTCTATGTGGTGAGAGACAGTACGTAGATGACAAATGTGCAGAAGGTTGCTTAAAAGTTTCAGTCGGAATCTTTGTTTAGAATTGTATCAATCAAACACTCACAATCAGCTTTTACTACAGACATTTGAGTAAGCGATAGTCCTGCATTAGTGTCCCATCGCATGATAAGAATGAATTCCTTTATGCGAAAATCCTTTCTGTACTGTTTAGCCTTATATTGAATACTAAACACGACCTTCATATGTGACCGATATAATGCAGCTGGTCCATTCTGTAGAATGGTTACATCATTGATCAATTACCGAAAGGTTAAAACGACAAATAACCAAAAACAAAACAAGAAGTTCCCGACCTTCCAGAGCTGAATGTACACCGCGGAGCTTGTAGACACGAAAACCCTGCCCCAACCAACGGCCACATCTTTTTTTTTTTTTTTTGCTAAAACTGTTATGTGAATCACATTTACATTTATCATAGCATTATGACTTTTGCTACGGGCTGCACTGTACATCTTTTCTATTGTAGGAAGCTGTGGATTGGTAACATAGTAGTAGTGTAGTACACCAAAAATAAATGATATCCTTTAATACATACTAATCTGGTACGGTAGAAGTGGTCTTATAGGGAAGGAAGAGGTGCTGGCAGCAGTGCATGGCTGTAGGCTTAAAGATGAACTACAAATCCCTTGTATGGAATTAAACAGCCACATTTGGACCCATCCAAATCCAAGGCCGAGCTGTCTCTTCTCATGCATTGCTGTCAAGTGGTGCCAATGGGAAGGGCCATGGTTCCATATGACACTAATTATCTGGACACTGTATGATACTATATATCTAGTCTTTGTATGTCTAGTATCTAGTCTCTATATATCTAGTCTCTGTATATCTGGACTCTGTAAGGGAAGTTCATAAATACTGGCGTTTCATACGCCAGTCTTAGTCTTGACAGCGCTGGAGTAAGATGCACCTAATTTATTAAGTGGCGCACGGCTCTTAATAAATTAGGTGCATCTATGGTCGTCCAGGCTCCAGAAAGTCAGATCTATGCCAGCCTTGAGTTGGCTTAGATTTGCGCTGTATTTTATGCCCCTTCCACTAAGCTCCACCCACTTGTTGTGGCGTGAGTGGTGTCAATGCTGCAAAAGTTTATTTTTTTTTGCGCAAATTGCTAATCTTGTGGCTTTTGTGCCTTTTCTATGCCAGAATGCTAGCGTAGAACGATTGATAGTTCCTCCCAGTGTGCCCTATTTATCTGGTTGCTGTATGTACTTTTTATCTGGACCATATACACAATATTTATACATGGATGTACATTTGTTCATGTGCCTTTGTGCATGCTTATGTAACTGTCCTCAATGAAGCAGTGACTGTATGAATACAGAGTGGGGTAGATTTACTAAGCTGTCTAAGATTTAGACAGCATAATCCTAGACCAGGCTGTCTAAAGATTCACCCAATTTATCACAGTGGCGCACACTGTGATGAATTTGCCACATCTTGCTAGACATTTTCTCTCCCATATACCAACTCTTTTGCTTAGTTTTTATTTGGTACACTTTAGGCCATTTTAAGCCCCGCCCCATTATGGCTAAGCACCGCCCCTTTTCTAGTTACTTTTAAAAAGTGTCTAGTGAGGTGCAAACATCTGTTCTTAAAGGGAATCAATCACCATTTCATCTATTGAACTCTACTCACCTCTCGCTGGCCGCTGCTGTCAAAAGCTTGTTGACGATGCCCCCTCTCCTAAACTCCTCCTCCTCCGACCGTAAATAATGGTCTGCAAACATTTTGTGCCTTTTATTGTAATAATCCGGCAGTCTCGTACATTCCCCTTCTTATGCCCGCCCACAGCCAAAAACTGGCCCGCCCTGAATGCCAAAATTTAGTCAATCTAGTTATTGTGCATGCGCCGCTATGGTGTCCTGGTGTGTACTGGGGGAGCAGGAGCTGTCAATCAAAAGTAAGGAGGTGAAGTTAACTCGGAAAGTCTTGAAGAATGAAGATATGACTCTTTTCAACCAAAGATATGACTCTTTTATGCTCATTAGCATACGGTGTGGGAACACTAAGAAATGTAATACTAAAGGTACAAAGCTGACTAAGAAGATAATTATAAGTTACATAAAAAATATTTTTCACCCACTTACACCAGGTATTGCTGGTTTAATAGGTGAAATGCTGGTGATAGATTCCCCTTTATTTAGTATAAAATAAAATGTGCAAAAATGCTCCAAATTGTGCCAAAATTTGGCTCATTTTGGACACATTGTAGATACACAGTAGTAAAGCTGCCACACCTGTGTTTTCTCTACTTAAATAAAGTATTAATTTAATGCTTATATGCACATTTATCAGACCATTAGATATGCATGCATGTAAATTTATAGCTTCACAATAATGTATAATGTGGCAATCAACTAAGGGATCATTTCAGATGCAACCAGAATTTAGCTTCGAGACAGATTCTGAATATGTATATATATATTTATATATATATGAGAACATAAAATCATAATTTTCCTGTTGCTGGTATAGTGCCAAAACATTCTGCAGCAGTGTACAGAGTCTATAAATTCCCTACGTCAGACACACACACGCACACACAAGGTCAATTTCATAGTGAGTCAATTGAACTGGCAGTATTTTTTGAAGGGAAACCAATTTAGCCTGTTATATTCAAATATTCAACTTTCTAATAAACTAAGTGTAGCAATTCCTTACCATTTTTCAGACCACTGCTTGCCATCATTGAATTGAGGTCTTCTTGTTTACATCTTGAGGCTGAAAACCTATCCTGATGTCCACTGCTCATGACAAGAGAGATCTCTGATACACTTAACAGGCCCTGCGACTGTTGATTATCATCAGGCGAGGTTTCCACCCTACCATTCACTGACAACAGGAAGTGATCTTGAAAATGGTGAGAAGTTGAGACATACATTATATTAAGTAGTTGCAAAACGATTAATTATACAATGAATAAACTTAATTTACATAAAACCCTTTAATGAACTGGCATCTGGCAGAACATAGTAAGATAATCATGTGTCGGGTTGTGTTTTTTTTTTTTTTTTTAAATAGCTAATACAATGTAGAACATTTGTCAAAGTAAAAAAACGCTTAATTGCCAAATCCTTGACAATGTGAAACATGTGAGCTCCACTCATCCCTAATCACGGCGTTCACTTTGGAAGCTGTAAATTTGGCCGCTGTAGCTGGGATTAATCCACGGAAAATATGGCCGGGATTTGGACCTGGGTCCCTAGTTGTATCACCTTCCCGGTCAGTCATAAATCATGGCTTCAGCCTCGCAGCAGACCTATTTTTGGATGGAAAATGTACTGGTTCAATCAAAGAAATTGACATTATATGAGAATTTATTATGGCGAGTATTACTGCCAGATGTCCATGTGCTCTTTCAGATACTTCTCTCACAATGTGGGCACTTTTAACATGGAAACGCACGGATTTTATTTATTTATTTGTTTATTTTTACTGGGTGATGAGTGATGTTTTATAAGATCTTACTATAGAAACAGATGGGTTGTGTGGCATGAGATGGGAAGAGAAAACATGCAGCATTAATTCATAATGTAATTCATGTATCATGTTACAATGGTTTTTGTTCTACTTAAACTATTTGGAAATGATATATGGGGTATATCTGACCAATGAGGACATTTCCAGCATTACGTGAGCTATAACAAAAGTAGTATTTATGATATAAAACTAGCCAAATACATTATATAAAGCTACATCTCCAACCAAGTAAGAAAGTCTCATGCACTTCTGATCGCTCATTTTAGCTTAATCTTCACAGATGTTAGAATTGCAGTTTGTGCTCCACAGCAGCTCTTCCTATTACATGTACGGTCATGAGTTTGAATCTTCTGGTCATCCAGTCACCCAAAAATATACACAAAAATGTCTGTGCTCTCTTCTCCCCCTTTCCCCTCACTATGCCTGTCAGTCTATGTTACTCCCATAGTCAAACCCCTGTGCCCTTTGTGCCCGTATGGATTGGTACATAACAAAATGGCTGTTCTACAGCTACCAGGACTTCTGCGGCCCTCTCATGTTCTGGATCAGTGGGGGTCCAGGCAGGCAAACTTCCATCAACCAGAAAGTGATGGTATTACCTAGCCATATGCCATCACTTTCTGTGATGAGAAAACCCCTTTGTGCTGACACTTGTAATAGAAGTCAACATAATCTAAATGAATGGAGTGGGCATTACTGGTGACATCCCTCTCTAGCTTTTGGCCGCCCACTCTATTATGATGTGGGGGCCTGGGGGATAAGGCACTTTTACATGGATCAATGTGCAGGCTAACAAACATTAGTACGACCGTTTGTTTGTGGGCTGATTGGATCGTTTATGTACCTCAATAAAATTGTCGACAGCACATCTCCCAGTGTAAATATGTTCTGCCGACAAGAGGCAAATGTATGGGGATGAAAGTTCATACAAACAATCGTTCGTCCCCAACAAATCTGATCACTGCTCCGTTTAAATGGAGAAAACGAGCGCCGATCGACATGTATTGTTGATTGCCACTCGTTTACAAGGTAGTAAATCTGCCTGTGTAAAAAGGCCTTTAGGTAAGTATTTATTTTTTTACTATTTTCAACCCCACCAGTTGTTAACAGACACTACGAGGGGCCCAGAATAACTGTCCAGTCAGGGAACGGAACAATGGCTTTAATATAATGTAAGCTTCCCAGAAAACTTGGGTCTCTCATCAAAAATGATGCAAAATAGCACAAAAAGTTGTGTGACTTTTTGAATGAACAATCATGAAGTACTGTATGTGTAAAGAGAGACAGTTATGCTGAGAGGTTCCTTCCAGCCTCCGTAACAGAGTCACTAACAATCTAGATCTGACTTATGGGGAGGTTTACATCCTGACAAGATATAGGTACTAAGTCTTCCACAGATAATTGCTGAAGACACATTCCCTTTGTCTGAATTAGTTTTCTGTCAATAAAGCAGATAACAGGGCTGAGATACATGACTTGTTCTCTGTCTGCAATAGTCCACTGGCAGGTTTCTTCTTTCTTTATTTTCCGCTCTCCCCAGTAATCCAGTTAGCTGCATGGATCAAGATAGACATATGTCTCATGAATCACTTTCAAGTACTGGGAGAAGGAGTATCTCATTAA